>NC_137207.1:5849656-5869656 GCF_960531495.2 Zeus faber
GGCAATTAGGGAGAGCTTTAGTGACTAAAGAGCATCTATTCAGACATCTGAAATTATTGTGTCATTATTTCTCCTGCTCTCTTTCTCTCTCTCTCTCTCTCTCGCTGCCTTCTTTCATTTTCTCTCCCACATTGTGGCCCACATTGTAATAAAAGGTAGATAGAAACAACAACAACGACGACAACGACGACAACGACAAAGGCAACCGTGTTCATTTAGGGTAAAAGCCCCCGCCCCACATGGTGAAATCCCATCATAATCCATCTACATCAGGTCTGTCATGGCTGTAAGTGCTCAGAGTGCCTCTTCTGTTGAGGGGCATGACATGAGCGTTGTAAAGCCTCCTCCAACATTAACACAAATGTACCAATGCTATGAGTCAAACGCTCCTGTCACTGCGACATGGACTTTTCAATTAGACCCGACCTAATGGCGGGGGACAAGTGAGCCCATTTACAACAAAAATATATATTGTGTCGAATGAACTCTAAGAGGTTGTACAGCACTGTACCCTTAACCTGTGTCTGTGTGAGTGTGTGTGTGTGTGTGTGTGTGTGGACGCGCGCGCGTGTGCATGTGCATGTGTGTATGTGTGTTTCAGTTGAGTATATATGTGAAAGCATTTCGGTTTTTACCTGTGTGAAATCAATCACTGCGTCAAGGCGTGATGGATTGGGATCGCACAACGTGAAAAAAAGGAGTTTCATTCAGAAATAACTAAATTACCATTATGAATGCAGCTGCAATGGTGAGTCCCATTAGGGTCGGTTGCCAATTAGCTGCATGTGTCTGCTACAAAAGAGGTTGGACAAATAGTGCTTTGACATGTGAGTTTTCAAAGCAAGCATGTCCTGATGAGGCCAAACAGCCTGTGCCTGAATTGCAGTTGCGTCGGTCACAAAAACTGCCCAATTATCAATTCACCTGTCAAGGGAACGGTCTGAAATCCTGACAGCATGTGTACAAGCCGACATGAACAAACTGCATCAGCAAAGAGATGCATTAATCGAAAGTGCGCCGACATACTGCAGACAGACGAATGCTTCACATGGGCTTGACAGTAACAGTTGCCCGGTTGCCCTCGGCAACCAGATTGAGTCCATTGGCAACCACTTCATGGTTTCTGGTTGCCCCCTTTGGCAACCACTTTTTCACATCTAAAATAGAGACCACAAACAGCAAAATGTGCAACCCAAAATAAACAAATTTGTTGCATTAGTGATGCTAAAATATTGCTGTCACAATCGGAACCAGAACGCTGCACGTGCGTTAGTGCATTTAGTCACGTGGGCACCGGTGCGCACAGGCACCTGTATAGAGACAATGGCAAAGCAAATGAAGTTGTTTGACTGCGGGGTGAAAAGTTCCATCAACCCGTCACATCACATCACAAACGAATTCAACTAACAAAGAACCAGATGAACCAAAATGAAAAACCAACAAGGAAATTTGTGAAGGATTGGGAAGCCAATCTGGTTTGGTACGTTTGCTCTGTTAACTTATTATAAGCTCATTTACCGTTTGGAGTAAGTGGAGTGGAGTGGCAGTAACACTTTGGAGATTAACGTCTGATCTTAGTATGTTTTATAGTTAGCACTGTACCTGACTCAAAATGTTGACAGTCAAATTGGATTTGGCTGTTTAATACGAAGATTCGACTATTCGTTCCTTTTTTTCTTCCTGTCCTTTCTTCATAATTTTTGATGTTCAAACATCAGACCACGGAGCGTCTCATTTTTGGTCGTTTTTTAGCATTTTTTATTTTTTATCCGTCCGAGAAAACGACGGCATCTACGATGGATTAACTAGTGGACACGTTCTCGGATATTACGTTGGAAATGAGAGGTGGAAACGACTTTAGTCTCCGGTTTAAAGCGCTCCAAAGCAGAGGAAGCAATGCTGCGTTCACAGGCTCGGAAAACTGCAACGCCAGTCGGAACCGATGCGTTCATGGGAACCATTGGCTACCACCATACGTATACTCTAAGTATAAGTATATTTCAGACCTTTTAAAAATATATATTTTTACCATACATGCATCCCTGCACAGTTAACTAAAACAAAACTAAAAAGTAAAAGTAAGTGTGAAAAAAACATTTTAGTTTTAGTCTTTAGTGCTTTGGAGGTGTCCTGAAGGTGTCCTGTGGTATCTGGCACCAAGACGTTAGCAGCAGATCCTTTAAGTTCTGTAAGTTGCGAGGTGGGGCCGCCAATGGATCGGCCTTGTTGTTCCAGCACATCCTATAGATGCTCGATCGGATCGGACCCTAACCATCATAGCCATCCACATGATGCAGAAGAAAATGTTATTCATCAGACCAGACCACCTTCTTTCATTGCTCCATGATCCAGTTCTGACGCTTACGTTCCCATTGTAGGTGCTTTTCGCAGTGGACAGAGGTCCGCCTGGGCACTCTGACCGGACACAGCTCCATACACAACAAGCTGTGATGCACTGTGTGATCTGACACCTTTCTATCAGAACCAGCATTAACTTTTTCAGCAATTTGTGCTACAGTACCTCTTCTGTGGGATCGGACCAGACGGGCTAGACTTCTTTCCCCACGCGCATCAATGAGCCTTGGGCGCCCATGACCCTCTCACCAGTTCACCGGTTGTCCTTCCTTGGACCACTTTTGGTAGGTACTAACCACTGCATACTGGGAACACCCCACAAGACCTGCCGTTTTGGTGATGCTCTGACCCAGTCGTCTAGCCATCACAATTTGGCCCTTGTCAAAGTCTCTCAGATCCCTTGACAGCTGCCATTGGAATGAGAAAAGCAATGGTATTCACTTCACCTGTCAGTGGTTTTAATTTTGTGGCGGATTGGTGTACATGTGTGTGTAAGAGAGAGACAGACACAGGCTAGTTGTGATCAGGCCAAGTGTGACCAGAGGAGCAGTGTTATCACAGCTCTTGTCAGTCTTGATTTGTGTGCCTTCCCCTCTGAAGATTCAAATTCTGTTACGTCAGATAAAACACAAACTACAAAGATTTTTTTTCTGTAACTGTAATAGATTATTAAGTTGATTTATAACTGCATAGTTTCTTATTTACTCAAAATATAAGGTGACAAAAAATGGCAACAATATTTTCAGTTTCGGCAACCAAAAGGCGGCCTGGTTGCCAGCCTGGAAACCAATTTGAAAAGTTAGTGTTGAGCCCTTTTTTACAGGATGGTGGACAAATGCATCATGAGGTTCACAAAGCTTGAATTTATGAAAGTGCTGCCTTTCAGAAACTTCTTATATTCAAGGCAAATGCACAAAGACGCACAGAAGAGAGCAGAGCGCAGAAAGAGCACAAAATCTGGATCCCTGAGTATTAGAAAGAAATGGTATCCGTCTTATGAGTCATATTCCACATAAATTCCCAAATTCAGACAAGTTGGCACTTGGAGAAGGCTGAAGATGCCTTCAATGCACAAGTGCTGTTTCCAACTGTTAGACATAAAGTTACAGGCATCAATCTGGGAGTCCATTTTACAAGACAATGCACCCACCACACACACATGATTAAACATATTTGAGAGTGGTTTTCTGTCTACTGTTGAACATATTCTCTCCCAATCCCCTGATTCTGAACCTTCATTGGAAGTTCTGGAGGTCTTGACCCCTCAAAGAACTGGGCACTTTATTCTACGGGAATGGTGCAACGCCCCACTCCAGATATTCTGGGCCTTGTATGACACCATTCTAAAAATGATCATTAAGTCATTCTATCTATACCATTCTATCTCTATCCTAACCCCGACCATCCACAGGATGAAAAAGAAAATATGGTTTATCAGACCAAGCCACCTTCTTCCATTGCTCCATGGTCCTGTTCTAATGCTCACATTGTAGGCGCTTTTGACAGGGGCAGGGGGCAGGGGACAGGGGTCAGCCTGGTACTCTGACCGGTGTGTGCTACAGTAGCTCTCCTGTGCGATCAGACCAGACGCTCTAGCCTTCGCTCCCCACGCACATCAATGAGCCTTGGACGCCCATGACCCTTTTGCCGGTTCACCAGATGTCCTTCCTTGCACCACATTTTGTAGGTAATAATCACTGCATACTGGGAACACCCCACATGACCGGTTGTTTTCAAGATGCTCTGACCCATTTGTCTAACCATCGCAATTAGGTCCTTGTCAAAGTCACTCAGATCCTTACGCTTGCCCATTTTTCCTGCTTCCAACAAATCAACTTCAACAACTGACTGTTCACTTGCTGCCTAATATATCCCACCCCGTGACAGGTGCCATTGGAACAAGATGATCAATGTTATTGACTTCACCCGTCAGGGGTTTGAAGGTTGTGGCTGATGGGTGTATATACTGGATGTGTGTGGGCGTCTGTCCCCTCAAATGTGTATTTGTTGATATGTGAGTGACTGCATGTTTCCCTCTTTGTGAGTTGAATGTTTGGCTGCCTTTGTGTGTGTGTATGTGTGTGTGTGTGTGTGTGTGTGTGTGTGTGTGTGTGTGTGCAGGCATGCATGCGTGCACACTTTGGCATCACGCGTTGAGGCCACTGAAAGACATTCTTGCCATGTGTCTTCGGTCTCTGTGGTCTCGGGGCCAGGCTGATTGTGTGAGAGACAGACGGACACGGAGGAGGTAAACTGGGGACACAGCTGGCATATACATACACACACACTCACACACACACACACTAACACACACACACACACAAAAGTAGGGCCAGCCAGAGGGCAGTGTGTCAGGGACCGGTCCAAGGGGCCCAGGAGTCGCTGGAGTCGTGGAGAGCTGAGAGCTTAAAGTAATAATTAATAATTAATAATTATTTTTATCTATTTGTATATCTTTTATTTTATTTCATTTTTAATATGTATTTATTATTATTATTATTATTATTATTATTATTATTATTATTATTATTATTATTATTATTCTCCACTTATTTAATTGTTTATTTATTTATTTCAATTTTTTTGTTATTTAATTCATTCATTCATTAATTCATTCATTAATACAGTATGTAATTAAATTACCAAGTAGAGAGAAACCTCTTAACAAATTATTACAGAAATTAATGAAGTTAATTTTCATTCACAATTTGCTTTCCCTATAGATAGTCATTTTCACATGTAAAAACACAAAGTTGCGAACAATAATTACCACAAATGGCAATAAATATAGATGGCAAAAAATAAAGTAACGCTTACATTGCTTTCCATGCTGTCCTTTGGGTGAATTTGTACACGAGTACACATGTATAGAGTCCATCAACTAAGTATTGACCCGCAGTTCAGTCAAGACTAAATTGAGGAATAGGATACATTTATTTGACAATAATTTGAAGGTTAGTAGGAGGTTTTTGGCAGTTTTATCTCGTTGGTGTACATAAATCAATATATATGTATATAAACGGAGGACGGATCTTGGAGGGTCTTGGTTGTGGTTGAATGTGGGGCTGACATAGTGTATACAATACCTGGCCGTGATACAGTAGTAAGGAGTCTTCCTGACAAATTTCACCCAATCACCATTTAACGTTTAAGTGTAGCGCAATTGGCCACTTTGAAAAAAATGGAAGGAGTTAGGGGGAATCTGATTGGTTATCGCCGAGCTTGGAAAAAAAAAAACATTGTCATGCCATAAAAGCGGCGAGATAGCATTCAAAACTGGCTTCGGCTTCGGCTGGAATGTGATGGACCGATTAAGTGTGTTTTTATCGATTTGATATTTAATGGCACAAATAAAGTTTCAAATATTCAAATGGCTTGAATTGATGTTGCTCTCGACAATCAGCAATCAGCGATAATAGCTGGCTTTGGAGGGCCTCAGTATTTATGATGTGAAACATCCCGGATTTCATTATGTTTCACCCACAAAGACCTTGACTCCCGCCGTGCATTGTGTTGCTGAAATAATGAAGAGAGAGAGAGAGAGAGAGAGAGAGAGAGAGAGAGAGAGAATGATGACAAGGAGGACACGAGATGGACAAGGACAGCAGAATTTTGACTGCAATTTACAGAATATATATATATATATATACAGCATATACTGTGTTTACATGATTTATTTTGTGTGCATGACAGTATGACAGCAACAGCTTTTAACAGCTAACACACACACACACACACACACCGTTGGCCTGAGTGCTCTTATTTGATTAGGTGCCATTTGCTCTGTGACACAGCTCACGTGGAGAGCCACACATGCACACGCACGTGCACACACACACACACACACACACACACACACACACACACACATACACAAACATTTTTCAGCTCTCTATCACCTTTGGGTCGCCAGGTTTGACTGTGAGTCAGCTGTCTCTCTTTCTCACTCTCTGTGTCCCTCTCTCACTGCAGAAACAGAGGACAACAGACAGCTGTTCCTCATGTCCACCGTCTCTTTGTTGAGCCGTGCGTGTGTGTCGGCTCTTAAAAGGGTGACTAACACTTCCATAGTACCTCTTACCGCTTTACTTGACTCCTCCCATCCACCAAATCCACCGATCGTGACTTGGACCTGGAGATCCCGACCTCCCTGCCACCGCTCTGGGAGTCAGCATCTGTTTGTGGTGATTCACCGGCGTCTCTTCACTAAGCCGTGATCTCATCCCGGCTTTGTCAGGAAATCACCCCCCTGATTACATAAGGATGACCGTGGTGGGATATCCGATCCACTGTGCCTTGGTTGAACTAATCAGTCTCCTGTCAATAATGGATGTACGGTCAAATTGGTGGCACACGCATGCGTTTGTATGTTTGTTTGTTTTGTTTTTGTAGGTGGGTTGTGTGTTTACATACATTCCACACACATAATATATATACCCTTATTATTTCTGTTTGTGTTTTTTTGTTGTGTCAAATCCGACATCTGACATAATCAAGCATCTAAAATAAATATACAGAATATTTAAAATTAAATTCTATACACAGGATAAATTATTGGTAGAGGTGTCTCAGACATTAATTATGTACTAACCCCCCTCCTGACCTGTTCCTGTGGGCTTGGTTAATATGGGAACCAAACTGAAGCTTCAGGATATTGTGGCACATAGAGGCGCTTCAACTTGTGGTTGTGGCGCTGGAGTAAGACACTTACAGCCACATATGTCATGTGGATGGATGGACAAATAAAGCATTTGTAAACACATTGAATGAGAGCTGTGAATGTGTCAGAATTTATGTTTGGTGTTCAATTATTAACTCTTGCTCTTTATGTTGTTGGAATTGATTTATTATCCAGGTCAACATGTATCCATTTTTTTATGTACAACACCTAAGGGCTGTGGAATGCTTATTTTGTATTTCTGTCAAACAGACCCCAATGAAAATTAGATGCTCCATCTCAAGGGGCTATCCTTTCAATATATTCAAATAAATTAAAAATGAACATGATAGTACATCCTCTTTCACCAATTGGTTTTATTGGCTGATTTCAGCTGACTCTGTCCACACCTGTTCCTTTTTTAGGTCACACAATCGAGAAGTGCAAATTTTGCTTTTATTTTATTTTATTTTATTTTATTTTATTTTATTTTATTGCATTTTATTTTATTTTATTGCATTTTATTGCATTTTATTTTCTTTCTTTAACAGCCAAAACAAATGTAGGTTAGATGGGTAAAGAAACGAGCGAAAAATCCCTCTCTTGCTCTCTGGTGACCTGTCTCCTCTGCCTTCATTCCCCCTCACTCGGACAACTCTCTTACACACACACACACACACACACACACACACACACACACACACACACACACACACACACACACACACACACACACACAAACGTCCACCACAAGGGGTTAATTAAAACTGATTGGGTCTCCTGAGACCACACCTGCCTCTGACAGGTAAGGTATCAGGCTCACATGTACTCTATGTGTGTGTGTGTGTGTGTGTGTGTGTGTGTGTGTGTGTGTGTGTGTGGTGACGAAGCAAGACACAAGCAGAAGCAAGACAAGTGCATGTGCATTGCATTATATTCAAGTGTGTGTGTGTGTGTGTGTGTGTGTGTGTGTGTGTAAGGAAAGAGAAAAAAGGGAGAGAGAGAGAGGTTTGCGTGTCTTTGTGTGTTTAAACTGGGTCTAATGTTAGCACACAGTGTGCTGTACTAGTGCTCTGTTTGCCCCGTGTTCAAAACACATCATCCCATAAGGGCACAATGACACCCGTGTGTGTGTGTGTGTGTGTGTGTGTGTGTGTGTGTGTGTGTGTGTGTGTATATACGTATGCGTCTGTGAATGTAAAGTGTGTTTAAACCTGCTTGAGCGGGTGCATTCAAAGCTGTCTGTACTGTAGGTCCGTGTTCAATTTGCATGCGTCTGAGGAGCCACAGAATGTACAGATATATGTTTAGTTCAACCGGATAGGTTGAATTGAATGGCATTTAAATAGAATAGAAATGAAAAGAGCGGATGGACACAATGGCCACCAAAACTCGAGGTTCAAGTCCATATCATTACTCAGACAAATCACAGATCACAGAAGCCACACTACTGACTGAAAACCGATTTACTTTAAAATTATATGTATTTAAATCTATATTTTGCATCATTTGAGGTTGGCATCTGGGCTCCACTGCTCATCACTCCCAGCGAGGTGTACAGCAAACATAGGCATTCTTCATGAGCTAGAAATGTAGGAGTGATGAACTCGAATCCCCCCACTGGATAAAAGAGTAGAGCCCAACAGATGGATGCAGGGAGGTGGGGGGAGCACAGCAATGCAGCAAGCAAGCAGGCAGCAAAGCAGGTAGGGCAGGAGGGATTGGCTGCTTAAAGCATGTGGCACCATCAAGCTCTTTGACAGAACTAGCTATACTATTGTTCTATAGGAATAATGTGTGTGTGTGTGTGTGTGTGTGTGTGTGTGTGTGTGTGTGTGTGTGTGTGTGTGTGTGTGTGTGTGCGGGTGCGTGTGTGCGTGCGTGCGTGCGTGCGTGCGTGCGTGCGTGCGTGTGTGCGTGCATTGCACACACACTCTCTGACAATCTCTACAGGAGATGTTCCCCTCGACCGTTGAGACCACTCCGGAACCAATCGCTGTTTTGCTTTGACGTCATGCTTGTCGGCCCGTCTGTTGGGTTGGAGAGGCTCTGAGGGATGTTACTAATGTACGTAAAAACATTTATGGGGTGTTTAAATGCCTCGCGCGCACACACTTGACAACATGACAGACATTACCAACAGTGATTTAAATATAATCTACATGCATTGTGAGGTGGTGAAAGCCTTGGATTCATCCCTTCCCGACTTTCCGGCGGTGCATAATGGGAATTGTTTTATACGAACCTAATTGCTGACATTATGTGTGCGTTCTGTTGCATGGGTTTGGGTTAGTGGTTCCTGTGTTCATTTTGTGTGTGTGCATGTCTGTGTGTGTGGTTGCAAGGAGTGAGATGTTTGTATGGCACAGTGAAAGCTAGTCTCCTAAAACAGCAGCTGGCAGGGGAGTAGTGCCGCACGCACACACACACACACACACACACACACACACACACACACACACACACACACACACACACACACACACACACGTCTCCCAGTGCTGGGCAGGTAACTAGAACAGTCAAATTAGCCACCAGAGGATGAGGGGATGTCAGGCCTCCACTGGGAGAAGGTTCAAGGAAAAAGGAGAACACGGAAGACTGTAAGAGGGGATAGAGAGAGAGAGACAAACAGGGAGAGAAGGGGTTGGATAGATAGATAGATAGATAGATAGACAGACAGACAGTCAGACAGATGTCAGATGTCAGATGACAGATGACAGATAGATAGATAGATAGATAGATAGATAGATAGATAGATAGATAGATAGATAGATAGATAGATAGATAGATAAATAGATAGATGTTGAGGCTGTAAGGTATAATGACACCAACTACATGTAGCAGAGCACACTTAATAAGAACGCATGAAATACTTTAAAACCAAGGCAACAATATATAAAGCAAAGCATGCTTCAGGTTACTTGAATGAGTTACAGAGTATGGTCACAGACTTGATTGTCGTTTTACCATGATTTTAAACGAACAATACGCGTCAGTCTCTGATATGTGTTGGCAGATTGTTCCATGAGTGAGCAGCTCTTACTAGATGAGCTGACCGTCCGAAGGCAGTCCTCCTCATAGGCGTTATCCCCTTTTGCCACTGACCTAGTGTGTCTTTCATCAGTTGTTTTCTACTTGATAAAAGCACTGAAGGGGGGAGGAGCCAAGCCATGCAGAATCTTAGAGACATGACAAGTGTCTGTAAATTTGATAAGATTGTCCCAGCTCAGTAAATTCTGATTTCTTAGGCAGTAACAGTGGTGATGTGTGTTTGGCTTCCTAAATATAGTGTCGCTGCCTTAGTAGTTAGACAGTTTCTGATATGGTGCCAGGGCCCCAGAAAGGATCCTTGGGGTACACAAATATCACAACTAAGGACTGATGACATCCCACCATTTATCTTGACTCTCTGTGCTCTCCCTTCCAGATAAGATTGCACCCATTAAACAGCATTAGGGGAGAAGTCGATCATTGAAAGCTTTGCAAGTAGAACGCCATGATCCACAGTGCCAAAGGCTTTCTTTAGATCAAAGAATATGGCCCCAACAACTCTCCCCTTATCTAGTTTAGATTTCATATTCTCCAGAAACCAGTTAGCATGGGATGCAGTCTGAAAGGGCTGTGGCTCGTAAGGTGTTCCGCTACATATCTTTCAATTATATTTGACACACTAGGTACAATGCAAATTGGCCTGTAATTGCAAACCTCTGAGCAACCACCTGTATTGTGAATAGGTGTTATTATAGCTGTCTTCCATGCTCTTGGAAAGACCCCTTCCATTGATAGCATTTGTTATTGGACCAGACAAACATTTTCAGGAACATTGTTCCCAGTCCATCCACATCTTTGGCTTTGGAATTCTTTAAGGAGTTTATAATCATTCTTACTTTTGTTTCAGAAATCCTTAATCCCAAACACAGGTTGGTTTAATTAACAGACATAATACTTAGTGGATTGGTGGTGGGGCTCTGTATCAATGTCCGTACTGATTCCACAAAATATGAATTAAAAGTTCCTGCTATTTGGGCGTCATCCTGTGTAATACTGCCATTCACACAGATTTCAAGGCGCTTTTTTCTTGCTATCTTATTTGCTCGTTTCACAAACTTTAATCCGTTAGTAACTAATTTTGTTTTTAGAGCTGCTGTCAGTGCTGTATGACGTTCTCTTATCTCACTCATTTATGTATGTCACCCACTAACCATGGAAGAGTGTTTTGTTGTCTGCGGTCAGGTTTAGTTTTCCTGAAAAAATCATTAATTATACATTGGATTGTGGACAAAAAGACCTGGCAGTCAGAGTTAACATCAGAATAAGATCGAATACCCATATATTATTCCATTTAATCCCTTTTAATTGCATTTTCAAAGTTACTTTGTTCTCCCTTGGGTTTTCTGAGCAGACTGCGCTTTCTTACAACACAAGGGCTAAGACGCATTTTGGGCAATTTCCTAGCTATAAGGGTTAGGTTATGATCAGATAACCCAGTGATCATATTGAATTTTTTGACAATTCTCTCTGGTTTATTGCTGAATATCAAATCTAGCTGTGTTTTTTGAGAACTGTGTATCCTTGTTGGTCCTTTAATTATCTGAATTCAGTCAAAGGTATTTGTAATTGGTTTAAGAGCTCTTCTATTGCATTTATCGTCCAAATTTATGTCAAAATCCCCCATTAAAATTACCTCTTTATTGAAATTACACTTTTTTAGTATGTTGCTTAACTGGTCAAAAAAAATCATTTTGGAAGAGGATGGTCTATGCAAACCAACAAGGGTGGAAGACACTTGTGTAGATAATGTGATTAAATCCAATACATTCTTGTCCATAATCACATCGCCACTGGATTTGACGGCAACTGATATTATCTCTGACATAGAACATTATCTCATTATAGACAGACAGACGGATAGACGGATAGACAGACAGATAGACGGATAGCGGGAGAGACAGATAGATAGATAGATAGATAGATAGATAGATAGATAGATAGATAGATAGATAGATAGATAGATAGATAGATAGATAGATAGATAGATAGATAGATAGATAGATAGATAGATAGATAGATAGATAGATAGATGGAAGATAGATAGATAGATAGATAGATGGAAGATAGATAGATAGATAGATAGATAGATAGATAGATAGATAGATAGATAGACAGCAGGTGAGAGGGAGGAGGACAAGAAGGAGGAGGAGCCAGTGACAAAGAAGTGACAAAGAAGAACAATGAAACAGGATGTGTCTAACGACTCTGGAGTGTGTGTGTGTGTGTGTGTGTGTGTGTGTGTGTGTGTGTGTGTGTGTGTGTGTGTGTGTGTGTGTGTGTGTGTGTGTGTGTGTGTGTGTGTGTGTGTGTGTGTGTGTGTGTGTGTTGTGTGTGTGTTGTGATCTCCATTCAGCAGGTGATGATGGGAACATTGATCCTCCATCCCCTGCGTTCCCCAAATCCCTAAATGTCTGCTACACCCATAGCTTTTAAAATAACGACCACTTTCACACATGGCGTGATTAGCAATAAATAAGTGATTCACACCACTGGGTGAACCAAGCTGGTTTGGTTCGAAGACTGCCGCTGCCATCACTTCATCCTCGATACGGCTCTGCAACGACGACAACGTCCTTCATTAGGAGATGGCACATAAGCCGCCCTTAGAATTTGCTGTTCGATGTCCGAAGCCTTCTTTTCATCGCTGTAGGGAAAGGGAATCAAAAAGAGAGCATCTATAGAGCACAGTACATAATAGTAGGCAGCAGTGCTTGGCCAGTGGGTCCTGATCCAAAACTGGGTCGTGCTGCTTGGTAAATCTTAACGGGACCAACGGTGTATACATCTATATATACAACACTGTATGTATATATTCTAGAATAAGAATTAGAATGACAATAATTTTATTTCATCAGGTAGGCCCACATATATGAGGAATAAAAAATAAATAAAAAAATAAAGAAATCTAAATCTGAATAAAAATATAATAAATATTAATATAAATAAACATTGATAAAATATAAACTAAAATATTAAAACAAAATAACCAAATAATGGGGAAAAGCTATGCCAAAAAGCCCCAGTAGCCCCAGCTAGTACGAGTATGGAAAATAAACATAGATGGATGTAATGGGATGAATAAATATAAATCCAGTAATTATGTCCTGGCCACTTTTTTTATTGTGTCTACACTGCCAGAACTGGGAACGATCGTAGTTATTAACACGCTGTTTTGCGGGACTCTTTTAGCTCCTACTTCAGGGTAGGCACTCTCCCAGCACAAGAGGAAGCTTGAGTGACGTAGGTGCACGGTGATTGGTCCTGACATAGATGCATGGTGATCGGTCCAGCGGTAGGGGCATGGTGATTGGTCCAGAGGTAGGTGTGCAGTGATTGTCCAGACTTAAGTGTACGTTGATGGGTCGAACACATGAGCCAATTCAGCACCGGCAACCGGCATATTTCAAAACCTGTTTAAAGTGTTAGCGGTTAACAGCAATTCATAACGGTCGGCTTAAAAAATGTAACAAAAAACGGACGAATGGACTGCCAGTGAAGTCCAGGCTTTTTGAGAGCGTATATGCGAACTGGGAAATATAACGCAAATTTGATCCATCAAAGCGAGTTATGAAAATCTAAATTTGAATTCCCACATCTCCTTTCCAGCTCCATTTCAACCCAATACACACAACAAACACACAGCTCTGACCACGGCGTCCTCCATCTTGTTGATGTATGTTGAGCAGAGGTGACGTTGCTATACCAACCGCCGGCCTACGTCACTTCAGCGTTCCTGGTGGCAGTGCGGATGCAAACGGGCAAAAAAGCCCTTGGAAGTATGTCGTTCTCAGGGGAGCTCCCCAGTGGGAAGTTCCTCTCGGGGAGTCCCGAGAACAGTCCGAAAACACCTTATTTATCTATGTATCTGCCTCTTGCTTGCTGGATTCATGCCTTCTTTCCCATTTAGACCTCGAGAGAAAGAGAGGGGGAGGAAGAGAGAGAGGGAGTGGTGCTCGAGTCAGGTTCACCCTCTGTAATGAGTCAGGTCGAGCCCAAACACCCAACTCATTATGCCGCAGGCGTGACGACACGTCTGGGAGAGCGGAGCATGGGGTGAGAATTGAAGGGTTGGTGGGCGGAGATCTTACATTTTCAGCCTGTAGTACCTGTGTCTTGGCACATTGTGAGTCCGTGCACAGGGAAAGAAAGAAAGAAAGAAAGAAAGAAAGAAAGAAACAAACAAACAAACAAGCAAACAAAGGAAGAAGGGGAGGAAGAGCCGCCGGACAGCCAGGGGGAGGAAAAAAACGAGAATAAACAGAGCAGACGCAGAGAGAGTCGTGGAGATCGATGGCGAGAACGAGCGCGAGAGAAATACGAAGAGAGGGATTTAAAGAACTGGGAGAGAAAAGGGAGAGAGCGTGATGTCAGGGTTGGAAAGGAGGAATAGCGGATGAGGGGACGGAGAGGGAGGCTGACTCACGCAGCTTCATAAAATTCAAATTTTCAGTGCATTGACGTTAGTACATAATAACTGCTATATGACATATATACAGTAACTATGTGCTGTAATTTCTCCAAGATACGACCTGGGTTGACGATATTGGATGATATTTGATGATATGGACCTTTCACAGGTGAAAAAATACAATGAGATTATGAATCTGACTGAGCATGACATTAATATATCGACTCATTTTGGCATCGTCACTCTCAGCCAGCGTGATTTTGTGTGCTATTTAAAGGTTGAATAAAGACGTGAGAGAGAGAGAGAAAGAGAGAGAGAGAGAGGATGTTGGATGGTTGGGCGGATGGAAGTGCGACGTGGGGGGTTTGCATCTGCGAGACAGAAGCAAGGGTCCGGGGTTGTTGACCGTGTGGATAATCTGCTCAGCCGGTGTCTAGCAGCGCCCAAAACAGTTGCAACGCTCATTTAAAGAAGGAAAAGGTAGGGTCATCGAGTTGGGTTTCTTGGGGATAGAGACAAAAATCAACTTTGAGTTTCGCCTCCAAACGATCTGACGGGGAGACCTTCACTCCACCCTGTGGTGGATGGGGTGGCTTGAGCAGCCACACCTGATGCCCGTTGGTTGGGCTAAGGAGCATCAGGTTAAAAACCCCGTCACACACTCGCTCAGGGTGGGAGCCCTGTGTCATGACGTGTTCCTTCTGCTCCTGGCTAATTCCACCGAGCCTCCTCTCTACAATAAACTGGTGGTAACAACCGCCTGTCGTCTGTGTCTCTGTGCCGGAGGTCCCTGAACATGCCACTTGGGTGGCGTATGGCAGCCAATCTGCCACACACACCCCATCTCCAAACAAGCGCTTGGGAAGCTTGAGCGTCAATTCCGATGGTGCCGATAAGACCTCTCGCGCTTTATGAGGGGACTGACTTTGAGCCGGAAACCATTCACTGGATTCCAAACGCCGTTGTCCCCTTCGTATTCGAGGGGACGAAAAGGTTGGTCTGGTCTGTTTGTGAAAGTCGGCGAGCTTATTTTTTGGCTCCTTCAAGTCGTCTTTTTCGCGGCGGGCGGTTGCCAGTTTTACGCGTTCCTGATCAATCTCCATTGAGGGTTCCCTGATGCGGGCAGACGGACGAGCCGCCCTTACTCTCCCTGCCCGGGCATTCCTCAGTTGGCTGGATGGCCATTTAAAACACTCGTCGTGTGTGTGTGTGTGTGTGTGTGTGCGTGCGTGCGTGCGTGCGTGCGTGCGTGCGTGCGTGCGTGCGTGCGTGCGTGCGTGCGTGTGTGTGTGTGTGTGTCTGTCTGTGTGTGTGTGTGTAAGGGAAGCTCGGGGGTTTTGTTAAACAAGATCTGTTGGCAGAATGCTAACTCTGCCCGATTGTTCAACAGTTTAAATGGGAGTTGGGAGGGTGTGTACATCCGTGCACACGTGTGTGTGTGTGTGTGTGTGTGTGTGTGTGTGTGTATGTATTCCTTGGTGTTTGAATTTAGTCAAACACGCAGCAAACAAAAGGGCAACGTTTTTTGGCGTGGGAGGGTGGTGGCGGTGGTGGTGGTGGGGGTCTCATTTCAACCCCCCATCTGCGTTCCCCACTGGGAGGGTTTCGCAGCAGATCATGGGACCCGCCGGTGTGAATCCATTTGCGGTCGCAGTAATTATTGACATGTCCCTCCCCCCCCTCTCGCTCTCTGCAGTAATCAGAAGCCATTAAAAACGCACCCTCAGGTCCCCCAGCTACACGCACACACACACACACACACACACACACACACACACACACACACACACACACACACACACACACACACACACACACACACACATACACACACACACACACACACGCACTAATTAATATGCATATTCCATCGAGACTCGGGGGGTCTTGCCAACGCCCACAAACTGCATGGCGGTGCTTGGAGAGCTTGTGTTCTGTGCGTGTGTGTGTGTGTGTGTGTGTGTGTGTGTGTGTGTGTGTGTGTGTGTGTGTGTGTGTGTGTGTGTGTGTGTGTGTGTGTGTGTGTGTGTGTTTGTAGGCGTGTGTGTATGGTGAGGTGTTGTGTCCACTCTCAGCTGACAAAATATTGTACAAAACTCAAAATAAAGTGTCCAAATACAAATGGAGGGGATATGATTAGCATTATGAACACGATGACTCACAGTCAGTCTACTGTATGCTCTGTATAGTGCACATATTATTATTGGTCATCATTCATTCGTTTTTCAGCAAGGCAGCAAGTAAGCAGGCAGCAAAGCAGGTAGGGAAGGAGGAATTCCCTGCTTAAATAGGCACGCCCATAAGGGTGTGGAAGCGCGTGGCGCTGTCGAGTTGTCTGACAGAACTAGCTAAGCAAGCTACGCATCATTTAATCACACCCGTTTGCCACTGAGTGATTATTGTTATATTGAAATTATCCACTTGAAAATTTTTGTTTGATAGGTCACTACGTTCACTTTCGCTCCCCATTATTGCCGCTAGCTAGCAGCCCGTTGTTGTAGAATCTGCTAGGTTTGTTACCGGTTGCCATGGTGTTGCCAACTACTAACCACACCCACTTTTTTCAATTTGGAGACAAATTGCAGTGGGAAAAGCAGGAATGGAAATTGCACGAGTTGCCCTCTACCTGGTGTGTTGTTTTGTTTTTTAAATGTTTTCCTTTCTCACACTTGATTCACGTGTTTCTCTGTTCTCCCTCCGTCTCTCTCTCTCTCACTCTGTCTTTTCCTTATCTCATATTTCCCTCTCCTCCTTCCCCATCTATTTCCACCCCCCGCCCCCTCTCTCTCTCCCCGTCTCTTTCTTTCCCCACTTTCATCCTGTCTTCCTCCATCTCTACCGCTTTCATAGTCCCCGGTTGAGTGAACACGATCCTATTATCAGTGACAGTCAATTAAACTTCTAAATGCCAAATGCTGCTAGCCGCGCACGCTCGCACACTGAGGGCATTTAATGGAGGCTTTCCTTCCGAGTGATTTTGGGATGAATAGCGGTGACTTTTTGGGATAAAGTGGGAGTGGTCGAAAAAAACATTATTTCTGACAACGGCGAAAAATTTACAACCGGAGCTGAGAGAGAGACGGACGAGCGAAGGCCGATACTGGAACATCCATCCATCCATCAGTCCTTTGATCCATCCATCCAGGGGAAAGCAATAATGACCAAATTGAGCTGTGGCGACACCGAGCCTCGTCGGATGTGGATGTTGATTTGCAACGAATCCACTTTCCACTTTGTCCACAAAATGACTATCTCCTTGTTGCTAGGCCTGGGCCTTTTTTGTCCACCACTTACAGAAAATCATATCCAGTAACTCGTCCCGTCTTTCTGGGGCAAGTTAAAACAACCAAGAGTGGGCGTTACCTCGGGCGTAGCTCCTTGCGGGACACGAAGATTCGTCCTGGTCTGACCCCACGCTTCGGGTTCTTCTTGTCAGAAAGACATCAGAGCCACGGCAATAAAGACGAAGATGATCAATTCTACATCGATCACTTTGATCAGGCTTTGTGAACGCAAACGTGCTGGCACGTTTTGTTGTTTTTAATATGTTAAGTTCGGCACCGCTGTGATTCACTGGGCGGGCGTAGAACCGCATTTCTGCCTTCGCCAACCTTTTATCAACATTGAGGGAAAACATGCAAACTGCGGTTATCAATGTGATGATGTGACCTGGGGACACTCACCCAGAGAAGAGAGAGAGAGAGAGAGAGAGAGAGAGAGAGAGAGAGGCCGAAGACACAGACAGACTGAAGGTGCGACACAATGACGGAGAAGAGAGAGTGCTGAAAGGGAGAGGGTGGTCTCACAAGGTGGTCTAAGGTCCCCGGGGACAAAGACCTCCGCCAACAAAGGAACACAAGGGGAGAGAAGCGGTAGGAAACGAGGAAGGCAAGAGTAAAAAGACAGAACTGTAACGTCAACCTTCCATGGATCCGAGTGTGATCTGTGTGTGCGTGATCCATGTGTGTGCATGTGTGTTAATGAGTTTGTGAGTGGGTATTTGTTGCTTTTCTCTGCATTTGCACATACGCTTGTAGTGCATGTGTGAGTGCATTTTTAGTGTCTGTGTGTGTGTGTGTGTGTGTGTGTGTGTGTGTGTGTGTGTGTGTGTGTGTGTGTGTGTGTGTGTGTGTGTGTGTGTGTGTGTGTGTGTGTGTGTGCGTGCGTGTGCATGTGTGTGTGTGTGTGTGTGTGTGTGTGTGTGTGTGTGTGTGTGTGTGTGTATGTTTGTGTGTGCGCGTGCGTGTGTGTGTGTCCATAAGCGCTGTTAGTAATGTACTTGCTTTACGGAGAGAACACTGTTGGAAATGATTGTCACATTGTACAGGCACAGCAGGCATTGAGTGAAATGATGAGGGGAGAGAGAAACAGAGAGAGAGAACACAGGAAAGGGGGAGAGAGACAAAGTGTTTGCTCTCGTTTTTCCCTCCTGTAGTCCGCCTTTTCCCTCCCTACCTCCCTAGCATTGTCTGTGTGTGTGTGTGTGTGTGTGTGTGTGTGTGTGTGTGTGTGTGTGTGTGTGTGTGTGTGCATGTGTGCCAGCACTCTGGAACACTTGAGTCTTTTACTGATTACCTCACACACATCAGGTCTTTCTGGAGTGGTTTCAACGGCCGGGGATTATCAAACAGCCTAAAACCTTTTTAACCCTTTCCCCACCCTTCTCTAGCCATATAGCGCTGTAACTCTTTACCCCTCAACGCATGTACCTCCGCTGCCCCTATAGCCTCTGCTCCATAAGTATCCACCCTATCTACCTATCAAGGGTAGCCCTGTAATCCTTTACACCTACATCTACTCTGCTATGCCAATACTCACTATCCACCCAACATATACCTCTCTACCCCAACCCTCTTACCCCTCTACACATACTGTATGGCCCTCTACCCACCCTCTAAGTCATCTACCTTAAAACCCTAACACCCCTTTCCCATCTATCCTACTATGCCATACCCACCTTGACTTAACCACCCTTTGCCCTTATACCATGCTGCCCTTATACTCTGCCCTTATAGCCTCATACCCTGAAACCATAATAGGCTGCTCACCTTAGCCCAAAGAATTAAGTAGCCTAGGCTATGTATGTATTAATGTCATTTTCTTTGCTTATTTAGCGATTTAGGCATTTTGATTCCATGATTTCTTTGGATGTGGATGCAAAGGTTACATTTGAAAGCTTAAATTGCTATTATTGATTGGACATTCCAGTAGTAGGTGGCACTGTACATTTCAAGCTACTGTAATGAATGTAAAAATTCGAATGCGATGATAATTCCCAAAACCATATTCCTTGAAAGCGGAGGGAACAAAAATCCCTTGGGCCCCCCTGCGCCCCCTACCCCGTTATCCCTATACACCTCTATATATCCTACCATGTATATACCCCAATACCCTAAACCACCAACCCATGTACTGACATTAACCCTATACCTATCTACCTCCTTACACATTTAGCCCCATCCCTCCAACCTGTCTGCTCCTCCTTGGGGGGTTGTTGGCCCTCCACCCCCCCCCCCGCATTTGTCC
>NC_137207.1:5874656-6099656 GCF_960531495.2 Zeus faber
GAGCGGGGAGGGCTGTTTACACGAAAAGAGGAGAAGTGTGCAGGTGCATATGTGCGTTCATTATGGTACATAAAGAATGGCTGGTCTACGTGCGTAGCATCGTGCACATATATATATGTGTGTGTGTGTGTGTGTGTAAGCTATTAGTCTATAAGTGACATATTGAGTCTATATGTGCACCCTGCATGCGGGCATACTTGTGTGTGTGTGTGTGTGTGTGTGTGTGTGTGTGTGTGTGTGTGTGTGTGTGTGTGTGTGTGTGTGTGTGTGTGTGTGTGTGTGTGTGTGTGTGTGTGTGTGCGCGTGTGTGTGCGTGTGTGTGCGTGTGTGTGCGTGTGCATACATATATGTAAATGCATATGATTGCGTAACACGTAGGACCCATTTGGACCCATTTGTTGACGCGTTTCCATAGTGTGCGTCGCATACATTCGCGCTCGTGCACGTTCCCTTAACCGTCTCTGCTGACTCATACCGTGCTGTCGAACTGTTTCTCCGGTCAGTAATCCCCCCCCACCCGCCCACACACAACGATCCGGTACAGGCCTGGACCTGCCCTGTCCAATAATTAGACAGGCTTGTCTTACCGAGAACACAATGGCTGCCTCCTTATCGCTCGATATCACCATTGACCACTCACTAACTGATCGGAGTGAGAAGGTCAGGTTTGCCTTGAGGGTTGGGGGGATTTTCCACCTGCAAGAACAGTTTAAGACGCGACTGCAGGAGATTCCCCGTCAGTGCACCGTGTCTCACAGGCCGAGCTCGCTGTATTTGTCTTCTGTCCTTATTTATCTGTGAAAGAACGACAAATGGATTGATCATCCGTTTTATCCATCTGCAATATCTGAGGGTTCACTGTATGGAATGTTTCCCATTTGCCCTAATGTCCTATTGCCCTTTACAAAGACAACAATTAACAGCATTTTAGGGGATAGCACAGAACGACGCCTGTTTCATTTTGGCCCCTATAGTTTAAAGGCCACATAGACAGTATATGTCAACACATATGATAGAGTGTACCCCTGTGTTTGCTGGCCCGAATGTGAGCTTCGTGGATGCCTTTAACACGTTCTGTGAGTTCAGAAAATCTCTTCAAAACCTGATGCACTTTACCCCAACATCATTGGTACCCGCCCGTACTGTAGCTCCGACAGCAACGGTGCCAGACCCACCGGTCTCCCCTTCGATCGATAGCTGACCCGCCGGGAAATGGGAATAAAACGACCAAGCTTTTGGCCGAGATGACTCGACAGTTATGGTACTGTTATTCTAAAATATCCCCCCCTTCACGCACACACACACACACACACACACACACACACACACACACACACACACACACACATTGAACTCTATTTCAAGTTTCTAGAGTGAACAAAGTGATGGTGGTGCAGGTTCTTTCAATGAGCTTGAGCTTTTGTTTTATTAACTGGTGATTTTAATATTAATTTGGACCTGTCGGCTTCTCTAACTGCTGAATTTACAAACCTACTTAACTCTATCAACATAGCCATGAACTAAACAAGGTCATTTCACATGGTCTGGACATCCAGGTCCCGCAAATAGTAGATGTAGTAGATACTCTCTCCCTCCTCCGAAATCCTGGTCACGTGGCACTGCAGTTGAGAAATTTGATTCCTGACTAAATAATTGTATTATTTCTGTTGCCACCAATTTCAAGCACGGCGGAGGGAAAACAGCTAACATTTCCAAACTAAAAAGCTACTGCAGGAAGAGCTGAAAGGCATTGGTGGCGTACCACGCAGTCTACAAAAATCATTTGAAAATGCTTTACGGGGAAATTAAGCTGGGCAGGAAATCCAATTACTCAAACCTGATTGACAATTACAGAAACAAGCCAAAATACCTTTATTCCCCTACCAACAGATTGACTCATATCTCATTTGAACTATTACCAACAGAAAACTACAATGAGTTTGCAGCATTATTTAGTGATAAAAATCACTACCATGAGAGACATCGTAGTAAATTCTGTGGGGGGTTGAGTAATATGTCAGTATTTCAGCCACTGACCTGAAAAACAAGTTCACTACCAGCTGATGTGTGGAATGCTGTAAAAAATTAACTGTCATTTGAAACCGCTATTGTCAGGCCTAGAGAAAGGGATTCCGCTGCCCTTATTATACAGTACAGACAGCAATCCTTTGATTATCTCTAGACAATAATAATCTTTCGGTTGGAAAAACATTCTGAACGATCAACCATAGCATTGAAACAACACTTTTCAAGGAATCTAATCAGTTAATAGAGGCTTGTTCAACCTATCCATCATGGCTCCCCTAGTCTCTGCCGCCTTATGATTCCACTGCACCGGCTGCAGGACAGAACTGAGTTGTCTTCCTAGTGCTGCTCGGGCTTAATTCACAAAACATTTTGTATCCAGTTCCGAATGTGTATCTGCAGGGTCTCCGTATGTTTCATGAGTCCCACTTGTTTTCCTTCCATTTGGTTAAAGTTTTGTGAAGGTCTCTGGTAAAGGTCTTTGAAGGCCAAAAGCGAGACAGCAGCCATTCGAGACGGCAAGCTAGGTTTGGAGAGCACCCTACCACCATGCTTGTTTTAAATGTCATCTAAATTGGATACTGGGCGACTGTAATGCTGTTTCTTTTTCTTTTTCTTTTTCTTTTTTTTATCTTGTTACAAATGCTCGAATTACTGCTGCCAGAATACACACACGGATAGATCTTTTAATTGGTTCTCTCTATCTTTTAGTGTTGAGTCTTTGTTATCTTGGTTATATGATTGTCAGATATGTTGAATATTACTCAGTGATATCTGAGAGCGGGCAATGAAATATACACACACACACACACACACACACACACATACACACACACACACACACACACACACCTTAGTGGATGGACGGTGGGGCGGGGCAGGGGGCATTGAGAGTCAGTCCAGGTGGTATATGGGACCAATGGGTTCTTCATGCAGACCTATAGCATTACTCTCTATCAGTGCTGTCATAGGTGGATCTTCTAACAGGTGCTTGGTGGGACTGCTGCACCGACCCCCCCCCCCCCGTGCTCCAAGACACACATCCCCAAATCCCTCCCCCAGCCTCCTTCACCTAATGGCCTCGGTGCTACAGTGGGTCTGGGGATTGTGTGTGTGTGTGTGTGCATGCGTGTGTGTGTGTGCATGCGTGTGTGTGTGTGTGTGTGTGTGTGTGTGTGTGTGTGTGTGTGTGTGTGTGTGTGTGTGTGTGTGTGTGTGTGTGTGTGTGTGTTTGTGTTTGTGTTTGTGTTTGTGAAGCCTCTTGGTCATTCCAGGCACAATGAAGAGAGAGGGTCTGTCAGGAGCCACCTGTTGGCCAGCTGTCAGGGTCCAGTTTCAGGGTCGCCTTTCCACACACACACACACACACACACACACACACATCACAACCCCCGTTATATCCACCTGCCCTCTACCTATCTATCTTTCTATCTATCTTTCTATCTATCTATCTGTCTATCTATCTGTCTGTCTGACTGTCTGTCTATCTATCTATTCTCTCTATCTATCTATCTATCGGAAGCAGGAGGGCTGTAGAGAAAAGGAGAGAAGAGGAGAGGAGAGAAGGGGAGGATTGATGCCGATCAACGTCGTGGACGTACCCTCCTCTCTCGACGCATTAGCATCTGTATCGAAAGACAACACGATGCGAGCGAGGGATGGGAAACAGCCAGACCACAAAATGCACGGAGGTGGAGAAGTGGTTATGGAGATGAGAAAGATGAACAGGAGAGGAGAGGGATGCTGCTCCTGAGACAATGAATGGAGGAGATGGGGGGTGGGGGGCCTGTTGGGTCAGTAGGTTAGAATGGAGGAGGGTTGGGGGGGTAGTGGAGGAGGAGGAGGAGAGGGGGAGGGCTAATTTCCTATACAGGGGTCTGTGTGGAGTTGGAGGGTGGAGAGCGGGGGTTTTGGGGGTTAATGGATTTTGGTGTCATTGCAATCAGTGGGATGGATAGATAGATAAATAGGTAGATAGATAGATAGATAGATAGATAGATAGATAGATAGATAGATAGATAGATAGATAGATAAATAGGTAGATAGATAGATAGATAGATAGATAGATAGATAGATTAATTAAGTCATGAGAATAGTGGTATGGTCATACATCATCATATCAGTTTATATAAGAAATATTTGAAATACATTACTATATTAGATACAATTATCTGCAAAAAAGAGAGCTTTCTATCGTGTTATGTGACGATTACATTTTGTGTTTTTGTGGCTTGGACTCCAACATGAGATTGGGTAAATTGTGGCCATGATGGATGCACATCAGCAACAATACTCAAATAGGCTGTGGCATACAAGCAAGGATTGATTTGTATTAACGGGCCCAAGGTATGCCAAAAAACATTCTCCACACAATTACACCACCACCACGGATTCTTGACACAAGGCAGGTTGGGTCCATGGATTTATGCTGTTGCCGCCAAATTGTGACCCTACCATCTGTGTGCCTCAGCAGAAATCAAGATTCATCAGACCAGGCTACGTTTTTCCAGTCTTCAACTGTCCAGTTTTGGTGAGCCTGTGTCCACCGCAGCCTCAGCTTTCTGTTCTTGGCTGACAGAAGTGGAACCCGACGTGGACATTGTGCTGTTGTAGCCCATCCGCCTCCAGGTTCCACTTGTTGTTCAGTCTGAGGTGTTTCACTGCTCGCCACCATTGTACAGTGGTTATCTGGGTTCCCGTCGCCTTTCTGTCAGCTTGAACCAGTCCGGCCATTCTCCCTTGACCTGTCTCATCGACAAAGCCTTTCTGTCCGCTGAACTGCCACTTACTGGATATTTTTTTGTTTTTCGCACCATTCTGAGCAAACTCTAGAGACTGTTGTGCGTGAAAATCCGAGCAGTTACAGAAATACTCAAACCAGCCCGTCTGGCACCAACAATCATGCCACGGTCGAAAACACTGAGATCACATTTTTTCCCCATTCTGATGGTTGATGTGAACATTACCTGAAGCTGCTGACCCGTATCTGCATGATTTTATGAGCTGCACTGAGGCCACAGGATTGGCTGATTAGATAATTGCACGAATAAGTAGGTGTAAGACCAACACACCTGTCAGGACCTCGCACAATTAATCGCACAATTAGGTCCTCATAATTAAAAGTCCTCACTTCACAGGCTTTAATTTTATTTTATTTTTCATTTTATGTGATGTGCATATTATGATTTACTTACTTGAATGATTCAAAACATGTCTCAATTGGGTTTTTCTGGATGATTCTATAAACCACATATGCGCACGCGTGTGCACGTGCGCGTACGTGCACACGCGTGTGTGTTTTCGTATGCACACCGGTGGCTGAGCTTTCAAGGAGCTGCAGAATGAGCAAATCCAGCGAAACAAAGGACGGGAGAGAGTGTGTGGGGCATCTGTAAGAGTCGTGCGCGGTAATAAAGCCCCTGCTTGAATTAATGAAGGGAGGCCTGGTGCTCCGTGATGCATTCAAGCCGCAGAGCAGCATTAACTCAAGCATCCCAGCGTGTCGTGGCGGTGGTTTAGTTTTAGTTCACTTCAGCCACAGCGATCATTTGCGTGAGGCTACCATCTGTCGGTCATCCAAAACACTCCTTTGAAGGCAAGGAGAAAGATGGCGTATTATTTTGAGACAACACAGACAAACACTGACCCATAGTGTAGGGTTATTTTCCCCCCTTCATCATTATAATTGCAACAAGGGGATGGTATACTCTTGGATTGAAATCGGTCACAGTAGGGCTGGTCGATATTGACAAAATCAAATAGATACTCATTTCAGAAGATATTTAAAAAATCATTAGTAATGTGGATATCTGCTCGGCTGGAGGCTGGAACCCTACTGTTTTTCTCTATTGTATTCTTAATCTTGGTGTTTTTCGGGGTAAAAGTATCAGGAACACGACAACTGCAGTACACACAGACATGCTTGAGGTCTCATTAGAACCGGGACATTTCAGACGAGTTGTTGTTCGAGTTTGATCAATATCGATGTATATTTGGAGCAGTGAGTGATTAGTGATTCGTGAAAAAGTATAGTAATTTTACCGGAAGTAGAAGAATGTTGCCGCGTTCAGTTTGAGGAGTGGGGTGCTTTGCGACATCATCACTCGACGTTATATACTGTAAGTCCAAGCTTCGTCTCTCGGAAGTCATTTGCTTCCATCCACTTGCCCCCTGTGGACTGCCCAATAGTGCTGCATTTTACAAAACCCTGAAAACTATAAATCGATCTGTGAGGAACCGTCCCTTTCTTTTGTGTCTGCATTTTGTAATCCAGGAAAGATTGTAATTGTTAAAACACCGTTCTTGAGGCACGTTTAAATTAAACGACACAAGAGGAATAATCAGCAAGTAAGTCCACAGTGATTGGAAAAAACACATGAAAAATAACATACTTAATTTAAAGTCTTAATTTATACACAGTTTATTTCCAAAACAATCAATCTAGGTTTAAAAAAAAATAACAGTGTCCCTCCGCCCCGACCTCAGAGTGGACACGGTGGACCCGAAGTGATCCCCGATCATGACAGGTTTACCTCAGTGTGACCTGACCAAGTTGCATTACCAGTCAGTAAAGAAGTAGTGGACAGAACATCCACACTTAGAAGTTAGTCACACTCGTCTTCACGAAATGGCCGAACAAATCTCAGAAAACCTTGAAAAAAGTTATGAAAAAGCGATGCTATGCAGCATTGAATATAAACTCAGTAAATTGTAACTTGTGCTGCATTTCACAGAACCTGGAAATACGTACCAAACACGACTAAACTGGACCCCGTGTAGCTATATTTATGACTGGAACCCTAATATTATTGCTCAGATTATTAGTATGATTAATCTTCTTGGCATTGTTTGAGGAGCAGGGCACTTTGTGACATCACCTGAAGTTATATAATTCCAAGCTTCATCTCTCAGAATTCATTTGCATCCAATGACTTGCACCCTGTGGACTGCATTGCTACACGTAGACAGACAACCCGAGCAGAAACTGCATTCAAAGGAAACTCAGAAAACTGTTAACCGCGCTGCGTTTTACAAAACCCTGAAAAGTATAATTGGTCACAAAAGACGTTTTTGAACCGCAGAAAGTTCTAAGAACCTTTGGAGGAACCGTCCCTTCCTTTTGTCTCCCCACTGTTGATCCAGGAACTATCCTAATTGGGGATATAACTGTATACCGTTTTAAGGTAGACCGTGGTATCAAGCAACCACAGTTCTGAACCGTAATCCTTTCCCTCTAATACCGTGCCCAGGGTATAAATGTATATTGCAAAATTGAAGATGTAAACTTAAATTCACATCACCTTATGTTGCCGCTGCATGATAGTAGATGGCCAAATGTTGTAATAATCCATCCAATGAGTAATTTTGCCAAGTGGCGTGTTCAGCCAAAACAGCTTACATATATTTATCGACGCCGTGCTTTACGTTACTTGTGCGGCGCATGGGAACAAGTGTAAACAAAGATGCCAACGTTCTAAAACGTTCGGTTGGGAAGTGGAGCATGTGACATCATCATTCAATTCGTTTTATATGTGCAAATTGTGGCTCTGAGTGCCAAGTCCCTGCTTGACGTCAGCGGGGCTTTTCTTTGAAAGTTTTTAGCTCTTTTGCCCTCTTGGTAAAGAAATGCATTCTGTTTGCATCTAACCCAGTGCCTCCTTATTTTGCAGCATTGGAGCCAGTCATAACACACACACTGTGGAGTCCAAAACAGTCCAAACTTCCGAACTTTCACATGGATTATTGCCTTCCACAGAGACACCGTGAGGCGGGACTCTGTGGACAGTCACCTTCAAATTTTTAAGATTAATTTATCACACGCAACAAGTGTATCAGTTGTAGAACTAATTTTGCGTGTTACCACGACTCGGAAAACTAAATTTTGTCACAGATAGTCGTCGCTGCGTCATGAGGTCAGCCGATCCTGCGTTCAATGGAAACTCTGAAAATCGGAACTTGCTTTAGTAGTGATGCTGAGGTAAAGACGAGCGACGGCACAAGCTGATGTTATGTTCCAGGGGAACTCGAAAGTTTGTAATCGGTGTCCCTGTGAAGTGATGGCGTGTTGTGTGGGGACTCGGAAAACTAAGGTAATTCGTACCTTACACGACCAACCTGGACCCCGTGTATTGCTGCCCCGCAGCTGTATTTATTGTTATGATCGTCATCATCATAGTCATGTAGCCTACACACAATATATTACATAGAAATATTGTGTGTGTGTGTGTGTGTGTAATATATATATACATATGTGTGTGTGTGTGTGTGTGTGTGTGTAAGTAAATGTATAGAAATATAACGTGTATATATATATATATATATATATATATAATAATAGGAATATATTATATTTCATAGTTATGAAAAAGTAAAAAAAAAAAAACATATAACCAATAATTTCTCTCTATTTATTTTATAAATAAAGAGAAATATTATTATTGGTATATTATGATTCGTCTTTTTATTTTGATTGGTAAAAAACCGGAGGCGACGTGAGCTCCAGTGGCGCAATCGGTCAGCGCGCGGTACTTATACGACAGTGTCCTGCGAAGTGATGCCGAGGTTGTGAGTTCGAGCCTCGCCTGGAGCAGAGCGCCTTTTTAGAGGCTACAGCGACACCCACAGGCACAAGGACGTGTGACCTCTGGAACGCTTCACCCCTAACTCACAATCAATCTTTGGGCCTCAATATGAAGCTTATGAAGACAAGTCCTCCAGCGGCCGGCGAGTCGGTTTTTCACCGTTTACGTCTTATGTCTTCATGATCGAGTAAAGCAGAGCGAGACTCGGGGGGGTGTTTGGTGTTGGTACGGTGTTTATAGTCATTTCCATGTGTCCACAGGTAGCTAAAACGCCACCATCGCCAACATACAAACACATTCACACAGTGACACAACAAACCAGACTAAGAAACCAGCGCTATCTTTCCAGGTAATCAAAAAAAAAAAGGCAGAGTATATAAAAACAAACGAACGTACCGATCCCCATTTTCATGCATTCTGCTGTTTCTGTGTGTAGTTTGACTGGGTAAAGGTGCTTTATAGGCAGCGGTTAAGTGTCAGGTTAGAGCACAGCGTGGTTCTTGACAAGGAAATACCTTGAATACTGATATAGGAAATACATATTTTCATCATCAGCCATTTGTTTCCGTTTAGTTCTACTCTCATCTTCCTCATTAGAACAAATCCTAATGTAACCAAATGCAACCACCTTTCTAAACTCACCACTACTACTACTCCTACTACTACTAATACAGCATTGTGGATGTGTGTGGGAATGTGAACAAGGCACAGTTTGGAATTCCACAAGCAAGTCGTGGTATTTTCTATTATGTTCAGTTATTTTGTTTCGAGTACATCCCGTAAATGGATGGAAAAAAAAAACATTATCCCGTTGTTTAATGTCAGAAAAAAAACAATAAGAAAAAATTAGTCTATGACAAAAAAATCCCCATCTATGCGGTTTCTCTGAGGTCGCAATACCGAAGTTGGCCACGCGGTAGCGCTCTTGAGTCCTTTTTTTTTTTTTTTTTACTAAAGATGAGAGGCAATTTGTGGCTGTCCAACTGAACTCACTTCATTCTTACGCACCATAGGTAAGTTGTTTTTACTCGGTATTGAATTATATCCTTGGCTTCCATGGATATTCTCCCCAGGCATGGCAGGCATAATGCTGAATGCCGGACAGGTGACCATGCTCTGAAAAGTCCTCACTTTCAAGTGCTTCGAAGGGTCAGTCAAAAGATTCGTTATGGTTCCTCTCCGACAAGGAGGCCCCCCGAGCTTGGGAGCGGTACGTCCAGAATGGCGTGACCGTTGCTGACTGAAGGGCGCGGGCAAGGCCGCGTTCAGTGGAGGTGGGCGTTGAGGTCGTACTTCTCGCAGAACTTGTCGGTGATGGGGATGCAGGTGAGGTACTCGCACCAGTCGCACTTGACCGGGTGGACGTAGAAGAGGACGGCCAGCGCTGATAACAGGCCCAGGAACACCAGCAGGAAGACGCAGATCTGGAGCCGCTTGCGGTACATGTCGGAGCGGCCGAAACTAGGAAAAAGGACACAACACATTATTGAGACACTATAGGGACGCTTTCACAGACGGGGTTTAATCTAAATCAGGATTTAAAAAACCCTCATTAATCCAGAATTGATAAATGCCTTTCAGAGACGTTGATTAACTCAAGATGAATTATGTACTAGACGAGGAAGTCTTAGACTAAGGTCATGAAGGACTACTCAGCTCCTTCTGTCTGGTCTCGGTGCTGCTCTTAGTCCAGATCCACCTGGTCCACCTGGAGGCCACATCCATTGATCCAAAAACAGACCTGCCTCTGGCCAGGTTTCATTGAAGCCTTCACTTAGATCTTCCTTCTGGATTCTTTAAACCGAGACTGGGGCAAGTCTGACACTATTTTAGACCATGACTGAGAAAGGCCGTTTCAGTTAGTCCAGTTTAAAAGTGGGATTTGAATCCAGGATCAGGCCTAATTTGTGTCTGCGAAACTGCGCCTTTACGGTACAAAATACATGGAACCTTACATTTGCCTAATTAGGTATTATTATTTAACCATTTTTTTAACAATACATTTTTTTTTTGAAATACAAATTTTTCATTATTCATTGTTTGTTTTTAGATGATTCTCTTCTGCTATGGTGTTAGGTAAATTTTTATTCTTGTTAGGTTATTGTTTTAATGTATATTGAAATGTTTCCCATCTTCTAGTTCATTTTCTGGATTGTTGAATATTTCCAATTCTTTCTTGTTTATTGTTCATTTTTAGGTTTACATTAATTATTTGTAGTTTATCAGAATGTCATTGTAATGAAAAATTGCTTTTTTTTGTAACCTTTCATTGTATATTTGTATTGTTTATTGTAAATTCCCTATTTTTCTATCTTCTTTATTATATATTACCAATTTTTCAGGTAATCCTTAGATCTATCTATCTGTCTATCTGTCTGTCTGTCTGTCTGTCTATCTGTCTGTCTGTCCATCTATCTGTCCGTCTGTCCGCCCCCCATCCGTCCGTCCGTCCGTCTTTAACAAACATTATACATTTGAAAGAATAGATATAGTTTCTCCTCCAACCATCCCCCACCTGATGTAGGGCAGGAAGGCAAATGAGAGGAAGAATCCCGAGACGAAGCCGCAGACGTGGGCGAAGTTGTCGATCCAGGGCAGCAGACCGAAGGAGAAGAGGAAGAGGGCGATGGCGAGCAGCTTGGCGAAGGCCCTCCAGGGCCGCTCCAGGATCTGCCAGCTCTGGAACAGCTCCACGAAGAGACAGGCCAGGATACCGAACTGGCTGCCCGCCGGGCCCACCTGGAGCCAGGAAGGACAGAAAGAAAGAAAGAAAGTTTCCAATAGTCCTCTTTAATGCTGACCACGCAGTGCATTATGGGAAGGGCAAGGAGTTTTTGGTATTTCATTCGCTTATAAGTGATGGTATTGTATTTCGTCTACGCTCCCAGGTCTGGTGTGGTTTGATATGCTTTTGATATGTTTTGGCATTTTTGGGAACATTTAATGTCCCACTATTATTTCAGTTCTTTTTATCACAAATTTGTATGTAAACAATTACTGAATGTTTGCTCGAGTGAAATTCTACATGTCTGAGCAGCTTATATTATCTTATGCTATATTTTCCCAGATGCTCGGATATTGAGATGAAAAAATATATTTCCATAAGGATAAGAGGAGCAAAGTCTTGAGCTACTATGTAATATTTTTTCTTGAAAAATGCCATCATATCGAGCAAAGGAATTTAAGAAATTCAATATCAAGTTTGTCCGTGAAGCCGTGAAATGATTCAACTTTGCTAGGCCTTTTGTATCTCAACTCAACAACTATCTATCAATAAAATAGCACTTAAAAAAAAAGGCCCTAAAATCTTTTAAGGGGAATTGGACATGTAATTTATTTTTAATTATACATTTTGAAATTTCAGTTGTTTGGATTTATATTTTTATGTAATAATTTCATAATTATGTTCAATGGTCACATAAAGGAGAATGATTTTGATGAAATTTCAAGGGAAAAACAGCAAATGAATTTCATTTTATTTAATTCAACTTTAATTCATTTTTTTTTTAATTTCAATGAGTTTTATCTTTAATTAAATTGCTTTTATTTAATAATGACGTACAGTGTTGAAAAATTGGCGTCGTTTGGTTATACCACTTTCACACACTTCCGTTCGGGTTGTTCAGTGTCCCAGCCACCCTTCAGGGACTCATGGACCGCGTCCTGCATCCGCATGTAGCATACGCCGCGGCCTACCGAGATGACGTTATCAATTCTATTATATAATTATAGAACCCCGAATCGCGATTGTGGCGCCTCCCCTTGCGGCCACCTGCGCGAGCACCTTGGGTCGATTACGCACATTTTGGTATTTTTTTGTATTTTTAGAGCTTATTGTGCATAATCACCGGGTGTCATGACATTTGACTGCATATATATATATGACCGTATGTATATGTATGTGACAAATAATCTCTTGAACTTGAACTTGAAGGTCTCTAGCATTTCCTCACCTCGGCCCTGTAGGGCAGGAAGATGGCCGACGCCAGGTTCCCTGTGATGCCACTGAGGACGAAGATGATGGAGATCCTCAGCCAGCCAGCCAGCTTCTCCAGGTCCCTCAGCACGGTCATCTGGAATAGCACAGACACCAGGCAATGCAGGATCCTACAAGCAGGGACACACACACACACACACACACACACACACACACCAAAAAGAGATTAACACAACAGCTGTGAATGAGATTATGGATAGAAGGAAGGAAAGTGTCCACACCCGGCGTGAAGGAAGAGAGACAGCCAGAGGCGGTAGAACTGGTCCGGTACGTCGGGGTTGAGGAAGGGCAGCAGGCCACACACATCATCCATACAGGCCACCTGGTGGAGGGGAAGGAGGTGGGGGGTGGAGGGAGAGTTCATATTTCTAACTAGGAGGTAAACTACTATGGAATATGAAAGCTGTCAAATTTTACCAATGACTTTTCTGGTGACTCAAAACTATACTGGTAATAATAATAATGCTAGAGTGATTTAAATAAAGTATATATAGAATGTATACATGATTTTAAAAAGGTACTGTATATGTAGAAGGTATATGTGATTTAAATAAGGTATATCTGATATAAATAATGTACTGTATATGTTATTAAATGAGGTATATATGAAAAGTATGTTATGTATATAAGGTATATGAAAAGTATATGGAATTTAAAAAAGGTAAATGTTATTAAATAAGGTATATGAAAGGTATATGTGATTTAAATAATGTGTATCTAGAAGTCATATGTGATTTAAATAAGGTATATGTAATTTAAGAAAGGTATGTTATTAAAATAAGGCATATGTGAATGGTATATGTTATTTAAATAAGCTATATATGAAAGGTATATTTGATTCAAATAAGGTATTATGGGGAAAAAAAAAACATTGAATTATTGAATTTGCCTCAAGTGAGTTGATAAAAAAAATAGTTAACATTTACTGTCTTTATTCTATTTTTTGTATTTTTAACACTTCACTCACAGTTCCGTTATTAATGCTAGAAAGTATTGTTGGCGAGAGTTGGCCTCACTGGTTGCCATGGTGTCGCAAATACACGACAATAACAACACCCCAAAAGTAAAAGTTGAGTGAAATTATCATCCCTGAAAACCCTTCTCTGTGGGTTTTATCAACAGTAATCATAGTTATTCACATTCTCCGTTGAAGTCTCCCCAGAGCCCGAACCAGAGCGCTCCAGTGGCGCAATCGGTCAGCGCGCGGTACTTATAAGACAGTGACAAGCAGAGCGATGCCGAGGTTGTGAGTTCGAGCCTCACCTGGAGCAGCACGGCGTTGATTTAGCCGAACAACCTGGCAAAATTGCCCAGAGCTCCCACCGAACCATCCGGTCTGCGGCTTCAAACCGCTTTCACGCCACCCCGTTCCTTTACCTGGGAGCAGAGCGTGGCCTCCTCGTGGAAGTAGCCCCTCATGAAGTCGCAGTACTCTCTGGACGTGATCTCGCATCTGCACACACAGTTTACGTTCAGTGGCGGAACCCCGGAGGCCCTTTTGTTACCCTGACGTCACCCAATATCCAAAATAGAATAAATACAATTACCAAGCAAATGAACTGTCGCTGCTCTCACAACTATGGATGTTGTGACAGCAGCTAGTGATAGAAGGTGAAGGAGTGCTCCAGTGGCGCAATCGGTCAGCGCGCGGTACTTATAAGACAGTAACTGGAAGAGCAATGCCGAGGTTGTGAGTTCGAGCCTCACCTGGAGCAAAGAGCTTTAACTTTTGATTAAACAACCGACGTATGGTATCATTTAAAGACACCGGGCAAATCCATAGACACGTTATGTCATCAATGTTCGCAATACTAACTTGTTGTTCAATTGCTAACCACAAATCAAGCCAGAAGTTATTATTGTGTCAAGTTCATATGACATCTTTATTTTTCTCAGATTACACGATCGAATCCTAGATCATAGATTTTCGACCAGATGTTGACGACGGCAGGTTTTGCATGTGTTCTTGGACGGCCGGTCGAGTCTTGCCACGCTCACCGTCCTTTGGTCCCGATGCAGCAGGGTCTGCCCGTGATGGCGCAGTCTATGTGGGGCAGGTTGGTGTGGTTTACAGAGTTGTACCGCGTGCACACCTGCAACGCACACAGGCCGCCTCAATTTACACGGTCTTGGCGTCGCGCGGCAGCACGCAGGCTATCGAAAGACGACAAACCTGTCATGAGGTCATCGCATCCTAGAAACACCATGTACTCACTGGCCACTTGGTGATGTCGTCAGGCCACTCGTGGGGGGAAACAGAGGCCGGTTCCAGGCAAATTCTGCAAGATTTGGAGCCAAAGTCAAGAAAGGCTAGTAGTCTGGTTGCTACTGGACACCTCCAACCCTTTGCATTGGGATGTGTTGGCAACAAATAACAATGTGTACCTCGGGGAAATACACATTTTTAGGCCTTAACTAAATAGGATTTGTAATAAATGTGCATACGTAAGTACCAAATGTCACACACATGACAAATGTCTTGTTGCGTGTGGCAGTACAGCTACTCCTCACTTTACGACCGAGTTCCCTTCCTAGGACCAGGTCGTTAAGCAGATTGGTCGACAAGCGAGGACCCGTGTTATTTCACGGTAAGAGGGGCGTGGCCATTGTGAACGCTAGTGAATACTGACAGCCGGAACAAAACTGAGAACGGTGATGAGATGACATGTATAGAGTGAATATACAGTGTATATAGTATATACTGTAAATAGTGTATATAGTATATACAGTTTATATAGAATATACTGTATATAGTGTATACAGTGTATATAGTATATACGGTGTATATAGTGTATATGGTGTATATAGTATATATAGTATATATAGTGTAAATAGTGTATACAGTATAGTGTATATAGTGTATACAGTGTATATAGTATATAAAGGGTGATGCGCTATGAGATGCTTGACGCGCACGCAGCGCGCACACCGTGGTATTGTACAGTACAGACTGGTCAGAGAGGTGGTATTAAGTCTGAACGGTTATTAAACAGGTAGGTCGTTAAGTGAGGAGTACCCGTACTGCACTTAGCTCCAGTGGTGCAATAGGTCAGTGCGTGGAACTTATAAGATGGTAACCTGCAGAAAGATGCCAAGGTTGAGAGTTTGAGCCTCACCTGGAATAGAATTTGACTTGGGCGCATGTGAGCAAATTGGGTATTTGACTGTGCTTGTGTCGAATAATTAATGCAAATCCAAAGTAATAAAGAAAAGTTGATTTCAATCAAAGAAGCATTTGGGATCGTGCTTAGAAGAGACGCTTTTGCTTGTGTGGTATGTAAACCCACGTGACTGTAGGTGATTTGTGTTTCGGCAGCAGGCAGCAGCGTGGCCTCACCTGGGGTCCTGATGGCAGACTGCGCCGTGCTGGCGTGGCCTACTGTTCAGCTGGGGAGCGCTGGGGTGCAGGGGCCACTTCACCCACACGGCCAGCGTGGTCTGCGTGTGAAATCAGGCGGGAGGCAGATAATATTAGGCTAGTGTCCATTGAATATAATAATGGAAATGAGTCCCTGTGTTTGCAAGGTTGTACTAATTGATGAGTTTCAGAGAGAACACCAGCACTATTTCACACAAAAAGTGAGGACTATACGTAGTGATGAAAGGTTGGACTTTTTTGAGATTCGGCCAAATGCCTCCACCTTTTGTGCCTTTGACTTCAATTGACTGCTCGGTAATCGAGTGACTCCCTACGCCTGAGTCATTTTTTAAATGCCTCCTCAAATCTCGCGTCACTTTGCTGCCTCCAAAATGTCAGCGCAGTACATACTGTATGAGCACTGTTGTCCAATGTACTTGAATATACAGAACTTCTCAGACATACGTCATCAAAGCTGCTCCACGTGAGGCTAAAACTTAAACTCTTACTGTCGTTTAAGTACCGTGCGCTGACCGATTGCGCCACTATGTGTAAACCATTGTTTACGTAGTTCTATATTTCACAGGATATAGTATTTCAGCCTGGTACTTTTCACCTCCTACTTGATTCACATTATGGCTTCAGGCGAACTTGGCTCGGCTACTTTGCTAGTCTACGATTTCGGAGGCGGCACTAGCGCCTGGACTGTTTAAATCCGTTGTGTTGTCCCGCTGACCGAGCACTCGTCCTGGGGCGTCTGCAGGCAGCCCGAGCGGTCGTTCCTCACGCAGCAGCCCGAGTCCCTCTCCCTGGCTCGCTTCTCCTGGATCAGCTCGTGGACCTCCCTGTCCTGACGCATGCAGGGCGAGAACTTGGCTCCCAGGTGAATCAGCGCCTCCTGGGGGGGGGTCGGGCAAAACAGAAGATTCTTAAAAGTTCCCTAAGGACGAGCGATGATTTCAGCCAGTGAGGTTACGTTTGAAAGAACGACGCAAAGCCATTCACACTCACCGAGCTCGGTCCGACCCAGAAGTTTTCTTGTTGCACAAACTTGACGTTTTCATATATGCCCTTATTCCTCAAGACCTGATCAAGGTTGAAATGACAAGACAAACACGCAAATAATAAAATGGTTTGTCTGATTTATAAAAAAGTGCTCTGTAACTACTAGTTGCTTGATCGTACTGTCCACTGACTCGAGGGAAAACACGATCTGACGTCAAAAAGCAACAAAAAGCCATTCCAATTGACTTACAGAGTCGACGGTTTCGTGCTGTGAGAAACCCACAGGGGCGATGCCGTAGATAGCGACCGCCAGGATGGTGACGAGCAAATGGACGAACGTGATCCAATAGGAGAAGAAAGGCCTGGGAGGACGGAGGAAGAGGAGGACCTTTAATTCTTTGGTGCTGCCTTCATACACAGTAGCTTGGGATTGACATTTCTGGCCGACTGAGGTTATGTCAAAGAAAACTGTATCAAAACTCTTCTTCAGCAGCCGATGTGTTTTAAGACTTTGGGACCCAAGCCCCGTACGTCCATGAGATCACAGGTTTATGTCCCGTACCTGTGGTCGTCCATGTCCTCGATCTGCCTTTGGACGTAGCTGTCGATGCGCTTGCGGTACGTCCTGTTGGTGAGACGCCCCACGATGCCCAGCCCGTACGGCCTCTTCTCCCGGGCAAACAGCTTCCTGACCGGGACAGCGATCCGCTGGCCGCGCTGCTGATGCCCGTTGACGCTCACCACCTCTTGTTGGAGACGCACTTTGGGCTGGACCAGGGAGCCGTCTTTGGCCTTCCGCCAGCCTCGCTCCAGCGGTCTGGGTGAGGAAAGGGGGGAGAAGGTTTTATTCTGAAGTATGGGGTGTTGGTGGGCCGCTGTGATTGTGGGTTCGCTGGGGAGCAATTGGTCAGCGCGAGGTGCTTACGACAGCAGCCTACAGAGTGGTGCTGAGGTTGGGAGTTCAAGCCTCACCTGGAGCAGACACTACCCTTTCAATGTCGGTGTGAATAAGATGTCCAAATAAAGAAGGTATCACACTTGTGTTGTGCAGAGATCAAAATGTACATCTTCAAATAGAGTGTGGGCCTCTTGGTATGATGAAGGCATCCCAGGTTCTAACACTAATCCTGCGCCTCAACCAGAGCCAAATAGAAAATATGCCCCTACTGGCAGTAAAAGGTATAGCACATTTGATGCACAGATGTGGAGTTATCGTGACAAAATCCTTATTATTGAGACAATATTGTCAACATTATGGCCCGACCCCAGATTCTAGCTGACATTAACTCAGCGATCAAAGTTACTGTCTTGCTAGGTCCCGTTTGGGAGTTAACACATGAGCTCCAGTGGCATAATCGATCAGTTTAAGAAGCACCGATCTGAGAACTAGTGCTAAAAAAGCGATCAGGCAAGCAGATCTCTCCTTGACTATTTGTGTCAGGGCAATTCTCCACAGACATTTGAATTAATTATACATCTCAACTCTAAGAAAATAACAATCAAATTACCCTTTGCCGCTTTTCCCATAGATTAAGGGAGACAACATGTGAAGGAGCATTTACTAATTGTGGCTTTGCATTATGAGCATGTTTGAAAAGGAGAATTACGTTTTTTCCTCCGGTAGAGCGACCAGAACCAAAATGAGGACTGAGACTGCCTCGTGGAACCAAAACAACAGTGAGTGCATAGTAAGAAGGGACAGAGTGAGCGTAAAGTAAGGATTCAATTATCTATAAACCCACAGCATGAGGTGACTCCGCTCCAGCTCGTTCCTGTCGAGGGCGCTGCCCGTCATCTCCCTCTCGTCCCCCGGCTGGTTAAGCCCCGCCTCTTTGATGGCCGCCTCCGACGGCGTCTCGAACACCTCGTCTGCGTAGCTGGACAGCTCGTCATGCAGACCCTCCTGCGATCAATTTGACATGGACTTCATCAACTTATAAAATAGGTAATGAAGGAGTCCAATTCCCTTTTCTGCTTTCCTCCTCGGGATTCTATGGCAGAGCAGCGTAACTCAAAACTCAATACTCAAAACCGTGTGGCCCGGTTTTGAGTATATTTTTGAGTCATTCAAAATGGTACCAAAAATGTACACAATTCACTTGTGAATTGTGTACATTTTTAGAATTTTTGTTTGCACTTTAAAGGGAATTCTAAACTCTCATTCATGGGCCATGGGAAATGTCCAGCTGATTAAACTACTCGGTGATGTACTTATGATGCCAAACTCAGACACAGATCATCCAAGGGCCACGAGAGAGAGGCTCGGCTGTCGGATGCGATTACAGATTCTGTGTGACGCACGCTTTAGAGCGCTTGGCCTTCATCGCTTCTTGCAGCTACATATAGTCTGCTTTTGAATTTTAAATTAAATTGAATTTTAAAGTATACCGTCCGTTGTATTATACCTCCACTCCTCATTTGCAAAATTATAGAACTATACATTCCTACTTTCCAACGACAGATCTGACTTTGTATTTGCTCGGCATCTGTTCTCTTTACACTTAAGATGCAACCCCAGTGGCAGGACCCAGTTTGGGCGTCCGGCGTAAAACACCGGCGGTGCTTATACGTGCGCTCACTCTGGTGAAGAAGGAGGTGTCCAGCTCATCTGGAAAGTCCACGGTGTCGTCGTCGAAGAAACTCGGGGGCAAGAAACTCCTCCTGCGACACCTGCGGCGGGTGCTCTCCTTCAGGGTCCGTCCCTGACACACACAATCGTACACACACAAGCGCACGTCATTGACCCAACCGCTGTCATCAGTTGCATCATTGCCATGAACGGCGTGCTGCAGTGGTTATAAAACTGTTTTAAAAATCTCCTTCTAAGCTGTTGACTGTGTATGTTGCACACGTCAGGATGTAGCAAGGGGACACAAGTATACAAGCACACAAACTGGCAGCACAGACGTTGGTGTCCCCTGATGTGCTTGCCTGTGCACTCCCTGGGCTGACGGTGATGACGCCGCTGCCGCAGCAGTGACCTCTGTGTATAGGTGGATTAACCGGGCGCTTCCGGAATATTGCGCTGGCAATCCAACGGGGAGCTGAGCATTCTGGATGTATTATCTTGGGCCATCTGGTAATGACACCATACAATACCCAGCTACCCTGCACGCACACGCACGCAAGCGCACGCAGGCACAGACACACACACGCACACACCGTTGCTCTAGTTTCTAGCTACTAAGCAAGCGGACAGTCGTCGTCTGGAGTTCCCTACACCACAGTGCAACATAACATGGATTAATCCACAATACGACAAACTGCAGCTTAGGTTTCACACAACACACACCCACATGCACGCATAGACACTCGATAGTATCAACACTGAAAAATACCAGAAACCAGCGATGTATGCTAATGTAATGGAGGGATGGTAGCTCAAGAGGTAGAGCTAGTAATCTAAAGGTTGCTGGTTCAATCCCAGGCTCCTCCTCCTGCTAGCATGCTGTGTCCTTGAGCTTAACCCCTAATTCCTCCTGATGGCTGCATCTGTCAGTGTTTGAATAATTGTAAGTTGCTTTGGATAAAGATGTGCCTATGTTGATTTGTGTGTGACTGTGTTCAGGCTCATCATTTTCAAACCAACATCTTTGTTTTAACAGAACAATACAAATAAATAAAAATAATTTTTTTTATGTTACACAATCTAACTAATAGGGCAGAACCCCCCCCGAGTTCTATATTGCTTCTTGTTCTATATACTGTAGTTTTTTCTATTTTATAAATTTTTTCTTGAAAAGTTCTGCTTTGTTGAGTATACTGATGCCTTCAAGGCAAAAATCACAAATAATCACCCATATCACACATTCACTCGCATGCAGGTAAATCCCCACAAAAACACCCCCTCACACAAATGCATGTATACTGTAATGGCACACATGCAAACATGCATGAAAGTTTAACCTATCTTGTGGGGACTATCATCTAGTCCTCATAAGTCTCCTGATGCTAAATCTGGGAAATAATCTGCTAAATAAAAACAAAATCTCATATATAAAGTGTGTGTTTGTGTATGTATGCATACGTCCTCCTGGGGCAGCCGTCTCCCTGAGGACCCAGGCGACTAAACACACCTTCATCAGGGCCGCAGCAGCCTTGAGGCTCATCACTGCTACGGACTCCCGTTTCCGTCGCCGCGGCAACCTGTTGAGCGCGGAGCGTGAGCTGGAGAAGGAGCAGAGGGAGGCGGCGCCGGGGGTGACGGGCGTCTGCGGGGCGCTGTAACCGTCTATCTCATCCATCATGCGGAAGGCGCGTCCCCTGGCCAGAGGGTCCACGATCTGTATGCACACGCACATTGCACATGCTCGTTCATTTGACATGTGTGCAAATAATCAGCTTCAGTTTGGAATGTCTTGTGATTTAATACCACTTTTTTAACATCCGAGGTACAGACAGAAGGCAAAGACGAGGAAGAGAAAATCACAGAAGGGGGCACCCAACAGCTACATACAAAACAACAGTCAACAGGAGTGGTGCACAGGACACAAGCAATAAAAGCAATAAATGGCAACGCAAAGGGCTCAGGCCGGCAGACATCTGCATGTAAGGAAGACAGAAAGAAAGAACGAACAAACGTACATGTGCATATACATATGCAGGGGAATGGTGAGAGACTACCCTCAGTGTGAAGAAAGTCGGGTGTGAAGAATGTGAAGATTACAACATTTCTAAGCCTTTATACACTAAATCCTTAACGGGAAGTGGTGTTGGATAGTTAGAACCATGACTTTTCTTTGGCTTGTCCTTTTGTGGTCTACAGCCAAAAGTAGACAAGTACTGGAGAGCTCGCTCTGTGGTGTTATTGGTAAAATGTAGTGTTACTGATAGTGCCCTTCCATCAAGCTCCAGTGGTGCAATTGGTCAGCGCGTGGTACTTATGTGACAGTAGTTGAGAGTTCAAGCCTCACCTGGAGCAACCTTGTTATACACTCCCTTACTTGGGTGGGTATACAGGTCTCTTTTAGAAGGCAAGGTATTTTAAGACGACTGGAATAGCCCTTACTATTGAGACTTGAGGTTTTCATAGTGTAAAAAATCATAGAAATATAATGGTCAAACTTATTGTTTTGTTCGGTCGCATTAGGTCAAAAAACACATACGCTCCAGTCGCACGATGGTGCAGTTTGCAGTACATTTAAGAGAGTAGTAACCTGCAGAGTGATGCTGAGGTCTTGGGTTTGAGCCTCACCTAGAGCAGCATATTTTGACACTCCCAATGTTGGTACCATACTTGCGTGAGGACAAGGCATTCATAGGCATTCCACTTTTAGATGAAAAGTTATTTCAAAATGTCTGCAATTCAGTCATTGCTAGTGAGACAATTTTTTCATATTGTCAAAAAATGTATTGCACAACCTTCAAGACACTGCAACTTAATGATAAACGTACTGTATATGTCTCATCTGGTCATATTAGGTCACAAGTCGCAATCAGTCAGCGTGAGGTGCTTATAAGACAGTGAGTAGTGAAGTAATGCCCAGGTGGGAGTTCAAGTCTCACCTGGAGCAATGTCTATTTACACAATGTGTACCTCACTTGCGTTACAGAAAATAGAAATGCTGCCTCCGATTGGAGGATAAAGCATGACTTTGACATCTATATCCATCAACCACTTAGAAGGAAATTATTTTTAAATTACTGTCAGTTACAAGTCTTCATGATTGGGACAATATTTTCATATTATCAAAAAATGTAAAGTCAAAAACACAATAGTAAAATGTATTGTCTTGTTTGGTGGCTGAGCCCTAGTGGCACAATCTGTCATAGCGTGGAACTTCAGTAAATAGCAGAGCTATGTCAGGTTTGTGGCTTTGATCCTCACCTGCAGCAAGACACTTTTACCCTCCCAATGTTGAAACCTTACCTGTGTGAGGGCAAGTGGAAATGCTACTTCCTACTGGCAGGAGAGGATTTAGCACTGACTTTGACATTTGTAGGTATCAAGAGTTTTGCAAATTATCTTTAAAATCCTGCACTAATATCAATATTACTGAGACCATGTTGTTATATCGTAATGCTAACCATCTAGCCAATTATGAAACATAATAGAAAAAGTTCTCGTATTTTAGTTAGTTGGCAAGGATAATCGCTCAGTGCACGGTGCTAATAAGACAGTCGTCTGCAAAGTAATACCGAGTTTAGGAGTTCAAGCCTCACCCGGAGAAGCACAATTTCACTCCAAAAAAGATCATCATAGATACTGACTGAGCAGTCGGAACACGATGATGTCATCATCATGCGTTAGGATGTGTAGTTTGTGCAGAATACAAGATGGGAAATCCATACTAAATGCCTCAGTAGTTGTTTGGCTTGGAAGAAATAGCAAAAAAGCATTGAAGATAGGGTGACTTTATCTGTCTCATGCGGCCCCCTTCCCCTACGCTGGCCTACCCTTTGCATGCCATAGTGGTGGAGGTGGTGGGGGAGGTAGAGGGGAGGAGGGGTCTCAGTGCTGGCCAGAGACAGGTTGTCCTGGCTGGGAAGCTCCATCTCCCTCATCACCTGGGCCTTCAGACCCCCGTACAGCTGGTTGCAGTGCTGCAGGCTCTTCCTCCTCCATCTTTGTGTGCTGTCGCTGTCCTTACTCACACCAAACCAGTCCGCCGTGCCCCTAGGAATAAAGGACAAAAAAAATTTGAAATCAGTGGTGGTATAAAAGTCCTACTAACCAATCTCTTGATGGCTGGTTGTTTTAAGCGTTGATTTGCTGCTTGGCTAATACGTTGAGTCCAAAGGTGCCAATACAGTAAACATTTGAAATAATTTGAGCATGAAGCTGAACCAAAGAAATTACGTTTTTTAATATTGGAACTGTCCCATATACAAATGCTTCATTTCTTGGTGCAAGGGCCCAAAGCTCCAAAGAAACAGAGAACAGAAACCAGAAACATCCATTTACCTGCTTCAGGAGATGTATCGAGATACCTGAGGCTTTTATGGCATGTGTGTGCATGTGTGTGTGTGTGTGTGTGCATGTGTGCGTGTGAGCATAACAAGCGTGAACGACAACCATGGTGTTATTTCCTGACACAAACTCTGTTCATTCTCTCATGTCGCTAGAAGATGAAAGGAGGAAGCCAGTTCGCTGCTCTATCTATCTATCAATCGTCCCTTTTACATAGCCTGTTCAAGGCGGGAATATTGCGCCATTATTATGCCTTGTCGTTCTGTGTAAAAGGTACGAACACGGAATGAGGGGGCATTGTTTTTCCGCCTCTAAGCCAGCAGCAGGGGAAGTCACAGAGGTGCCACAGGGGTTAAATGCTGTCTGTGTAAAAGGCATTGCCGACATGCAGGGGTGTAACGTTTTGATGACCACGTTTTTCATTAGTTCGGTTGGTGGCAGGAAAAAAAAAACTCCCATTCGGGAGCTGCGCCTCCAAAATTTACCTTAAAACCTATTCGAGCTGCAGATATTCCTCTGTAATTCCATTTGAATGTGTGTGCTTTATTATTTGTAATATCTGCATAAATTTACATTTTTAATGCTCAAATTTAGAACTGGAAGGGGGGGCATTACGCACACGGTTCTGCTGCAGCTCCGTAGCGGCTTCACACATTCGCCTCCTTCCCACATGGAGAAACAATCCAAAAAACTTCTCAAGTACCGTCTTCCCACATTGGGTGACTGTTACGGATACGGTGTGATGCGCTCCAGTGCCGTTGCAGCTAATGGCGGTGCACTGCTGGCTGCAACGGCACCATCTCTCAGCAAGTCAGCACCGCCCTCACCCAAGGCTACAGCGATTATCAAATTAAAAAAATTTAAATAATTGTATCATTTGAAATAATAACTTTATTAAATCAGTGTGATTCTCCTCAACCATATGTTATACGTCACATTAGAGGCCGACGATGTTGTGTTACACATCACACCCCCATGATCACAGCATTATGTCGGAAAGCCAGAATGTATCCAAAATCACACACGGAGGCGGCATTATACCACCTCCGTGTGTTCAGTGTAAAAGAGCAAAGCCGTGTCAGAAATGGATCTTGTTCCCGTACTATTGCGCAATCTCTGTATATACCAGCTAATGTGTGTGTGCAGGAGGACATTTCCCCAAAGCGGGGGCCACGCTGTTTGGAGGAGAAATAAACACTTGGCCCTCGTCATCGAGAGGGACACCAGCTGGGGAAGCCTTTTAAGGCCGAGCAGGGACAAGAAAGGGATGTTGTCCTCTCATACTGGCCTCCAAAACCTCTTGAACTCGTCCTTGAACCTCCCTGAACCTTCTCAGGACTTCAGAAAGATACACTTCGGGGGGAGGGGGATTTTTGCTACAGATTCGGAGTTGTAAACAGATGGCTTAGGAGACAATGCGAGGGATTTTTAGGGAACAGTATTGTACAAATCATCACCTATAACATCTAACATCTACACCAAATTTTCCCATGTTCCTCAATATTTGTCGACATTGAGGGGGCGGTTCCAGCCACATATCAATTGACATGCATGGATGTCTTATTCTCCAGTCAGTGTCTATGGGCCCAAACATGTCTTACCACACAAGTCAGTGTCTATGTGCCCAAACACAATCGCTGCCAAAAGAATACACATAAAACAGATGAAGGATATGTCACCCCCATCATCCATCAAGGACTGAAACGCCATCAATCTACATAGATTCGGCCTGCTCAGCCTCCAGGTAAGGCTGGTACACACAAAACAGTGGTTTAGAATGATTATTAACGGCAGGCTAGGACACCTGCTCTCTGCCGCGGGGCAAAAGTTCTTTGAACTTTATAAACTAAATCCACCGCTCACAAAATGAGAATGAACATGATTTTTTAGTGCTAAGATACCCACGTAATTAAGCAGCTCGAAAACGGTGAGGTGCCAAGTTTCTCCTGAGGAGTCCATTGGCATGTTGCTGCTCAGTCTTGATAGAGCCACAACTGGGCAAAAATACAAGTTGTTTCGTCCCCGCAGAGGCCCATTATGCACCTCATAATTATGTCTCAGTACCTACATTCCCTACATCGTGACAAACCTTCCTCCGTCTGAATACAAACTAGCTACACATTGCACATGAACAAAAAAATCCTCAGTGTAATGGCCTAATGGAGCGTATTGCCATGAGTGCACGGACAGGAGAGGAGAACCGAACAGGTCGAGTCGGACGGAAACTTACCTGTCCAAAGAATTCATGGAGGGGAGCAACGCCAGGGTCATAACCGGCCGACATGCGGATCTTGGATCTCTTTTCCCGACATCACTGTAACCCGACGATTAATCTTGAACGCCACCCCAGCAACCTTCTGACCCAACTGGAGCCTGACGGCAAAATAAACAGCGGCTGATCCCCGATGGGGTCATTTGAGGTCACACCAGGATACGTCTGAATGCCAAGAAATGACCCATTAGGGGGATTTTCACAGTACCCAGGCCAGCGGAAGATTACGGTGTTTCGGTTTCGACCAGGCAACTGCTCAAATAGTTCTTTGTTGATGTTGGTATCCACGGCATAGGGGGTCGTGGGTCAGGAATCAATCACCAGATAAAAGATGTCGATTTCCTGTTGTGTTTGCCCAGCGGGATGTAAATCTGTTGGAACAAGGTGCTGATCTCTGATACCATGATGGATCCCTCGCTGATCTCTTCTGGGACTGCGGCATATATCCTGTGAGAAGTGAGGGGGTCCATTCAACATAAGATTGACTCCCTGACCTGGTTTCTGGTCGGCTGACTGTCAGAGGAGGAGGATGACATCTTCTGAACTGTCTGGAAACTCCATGGTGTTGCTATCTTCTGTTGTTTGTGTATGTGTGTGTGTGTGTGTGTGTGTGTATGTGTGTGCGTCTGTGTGTGCGTCTGTGTATGTGTATGTGAGTACAGCCGCTGGCAGGCCTCCCAGTCGTCTTCCGCGAAAAGCGTGTCTTCTTTCAGGGTAAAAGCCGGTGACCCCACGGAGCACAGGAAGACCGAGGCTCCTGCTTCTTGTCAAAGCAAGCCAAGCTCGTTCGGAGTTCCCCGCAGAACCTTCAAGCTGTCTCCTGCTGCTTTAAGTTTCTTTTTTTAACTATTCCTCCAGCCCTCTCTTTTTCTCTCTCTCTCTCTCTCGCTCCCTCTCTCTCTCTCGCTCTCTCTCTCTCTGTATGTCACTGTTTGGGGTGTGCGTAAACACACACCAACACACCAGCACTTGACAGGAAGTGAGAGATTAGAAGAATGGCGAAAAAAAATACGGCAGACTATATATTCTGGAGGCGGGAGGGGTGCATGTTGGAGCTCTAGGCACCAGAACATGCCTGAACACGACAGAGAAACCGCATCAATACACACACACACACACACACACACACACACACACACACACTCTCTCTCACACCCACCCAACAACTGAAAACTGGCATGCAACAAACACAGTCACACGTTCCAAAACCTCTTCATCACAGTCCACAGAAGTGTTGATCTCTTTAAATATGTACAATATATACAGTTCTATGTCCCGTAAAAGAAAGAATAAGAATCTACTGTAAGAATCATACATTTCACATCATACAGTTTCTGATTTATGTATGAATATACAGCATTGGTATGTATGTATATACAAAATGTGACTTGGACATACAAAACATATAATAGAAGCATAATGTTGTATGAAATTTTGCTTCTAGATGACACACCGACATTAAGTATATGATTCATATAATTTTCACATTTGTTTGAAAACACAACCCTACTGTGGGCATCTCTGCCCACAGGTTGGGGTTTAGGGAGGGAGACGGAGTCTTTCTTGCCGTGGGTTGCCAACATGGCGAGTTTTATTATAAAAACGGAACGAAAAAGCTCGCTGGCCAAAAAGATAAATGATCAACAATAGTGCGTTTGGGCGCAGGAGGAATGACATTCCAGTTTGTCTCCTGGCCAGCTGACGACCCTGTGCGCCAATCCCCTCTGCAAGACAGACAAACAATAAGAAAGCGCCCTTCCCCGGATCGGACCAATCGGTGGCGCACGGGAGCTGATTCGCCCGACTCAGAGCAGCTGTGCTGTCACGGGGAAGGAAGCCATGCAGCCGTCTGCAGCCCCTTGGTCTGCCACACAGACTATAAGTAAAAGTTCATGTGATTCATTTCAAACTGATTTACTTTTTAAGAGTGAGACATCTCAACGCTTGACAACAGTTTTGATGTTTATGTGTATGACTGTCCTGTCGCTTTGACCCTGTGAAGTTAAAAAGCTCCTTGTCGTGAGAGCGACATCTGAGTCACACACACATATAAACACACACACATACACACACACACACACACACACACACACACACACCCCACACACACACAAACACACACACACACAGTGGTGGGAGTTTTCCTGTAAGGCCTCGTATAAACAAACTTCACAGTGTCCTCCCACGACAATACCTCATCATCAAGCAGAAGCCACATTGTGACACACACACAAACACCCACACACACATGCACTTAATGCAAATATGCCCAGACAGATCGGCTTACACTCTGGACTCACACACTCATGCATAAAGGTAGAAAGCATAAAGAAATGCAACCCCAACGCATATTTGTATGTGTGTGTGTGTGTGTGTGGTCATAAATATTACACTTCGGCTTCAGCAGAAAATATTACTAAACTACCTAAGTAATTAAAAACGAAATAAAGAGATAACACACATGCACGCACACACACACATATGTGCACGCACGCACGCACGCACGCACGCACACACCCACACACACTCATTTATTTTCACTATCTATTTCACACAGAGACACAGAGCAACCTTTATTTGTGAGAGTGGAGTTCTGTGAGTGTGGTCTATATATCCTGTGAGATAAATCCTACCTCAATGAATCCATCATTTCAAAATGTCTTCATGAGATTTATTTTAATTTAAGATGAATTAGCTCTCGACAAGAAAGTCCTTGACTAAGGCCTGTCTGTGCTGGTCTGTTTTTTTTTTTGTTTGTTTTTAATCTGTACCTGTATTTTTTTGCTGTCCTACCCAGACCTCTTACGAACGAGCATCCTTATCTCAAGAGAGCTAAGGCACATTTAGTATATTTATTTGTTCCAAGGCTTGATTGGAAATGAGTCATGCCAGGTTTTAAATGCCGTGTAAGCTGTTTTGGGTGACTGGGTGGAGCAGAGGACTGGTAAATCCAGCTAGGAAAGAGGATATTGGGAGTGTCCTTTGTGAATAATAAATCGAGTGCAGGCGGCGGCATGTTCTCATGTCCTCTTCCATGTATTGTCATTTTCTAGAGGGTAAGAGTTCATTTCAAACACGGCGCAGTTTGGATCTCCAGATGCTCGCAGAATTTTAAACGTTGTTTCGGGCCAGGGAGTGCTGCATGGGGCTGGTGGTGTCTGTAAGGTATTCAAAATCAGGTGCTGTTCAGGAAGAGCAGTCATTGTAACAGATACAAAAAAAAAGCTTATAAGCGATCTGTTGACAGAATTTGAAAACATCTGAGGTGCTCCGATATCTGAGAGTGGAAAGATAATTCTGTTAAAAAATCCAAAGTTCAATGCTATTTTTAGCTTGCACGTTACAAGAGAAACAGGCATCCAATGTATTTGCGCATTTTCCGCAAAGAATTGCAAAGTAGGAGCACTTGCAAGAGGTGAAAAGCCGTTCTGACAGGCAACTCTCAGATTCACTTTCAAATTATCTTGTGTACAGCAAACATAGGCATTTTATAGGAGTGTTGAGTTTGAATCCCCCCACTGGATAGAGCCCAACAGGTAGATTCAAGGAAGGTGGAAGGAGCGCAGTAACGCAAGCAAGCAGGCACCAAAGCAGGTAGGTCAGGAGGAATTGACTGCCTAAATAGGCCGGCCCATAAGGGTGTGGAAGCGTGTGGCGCCGCTGAGTTGTCGCTCCGTAAGCTACGCCTCATTTGCAGTGACTTTGATAAACCAGTAGCAGTTTCAAATGTAATTCTGGGACTAGTTGTAACACAGATCATTTTGTGCAGTTCCACTTGAACAAAAAAAAGTCTTAATTGACACCCAGCGACCACCCATCTTCAAGAACTGGATACAGACTCACCTTGAGTGGAAATGAAGGTGAGTATGATTAACATAACTGTTATCCCTTCTTCAATCTGTTCCTGTTTCCCACTGTCTATGTATTATTTGCCCCCCCCCTTTTTTCCCTGGTCACATTCTCTTCCTCTCTTTGCCCTTTCATTCCCCTTGCCATCATTCGACAGCTCCTTATTTCACTGTCTCCGGCTGTTCCTCACTCCCTGCCACTCCCCCACACTCCCCCCCTCCCTCTGTCCTCTCCCTCCCCTCCTCCCGTCTCTTGGCTGTACCTGATGATCTGCTTGGGTATGGACGAGCGTCGGCGCGACAGTATTTTGGGGATGCAGGACCGCCGGCGGACGGTGGAAACCCTCCTGGGGCCCCGCTGGCCCTTCTGGGGCACCGTGTTGACCCGCTCGAAGCGCACTCGCTTCACACTTCACACACGAACCCAGAAAAGCATTAGAGGGAGAGGATAGATGAAGGAAAGGGAGAACGGAGGAAGAAAGGAAAAGCAGTTCAAGTTAAAGCTACAGTAGAAGTGACGGTGTTATCAGCATTAGTGCTGAGGTATTACTGAAGGCATAACGCGTGCAGAAGGATGTGGTTACAGCAGAAGGAAATCAGAAGAGAAGGGAAGTAATATCACTCAAAAGTTTTAGCCAAGTTCATTTAGGTAGTTATTGCAACTTGTACTTAAAACGCCCGATGAAGAAAAAGCCAAAAATAAGTCGAATTTTAGCAGAAAAAGTCAGTGATACCAGTGATTCCTTGAGTGTGTGTCTGACCTCTTGACTGTTTCTGTGATGGAGGGCCGTCTCTGCGTGGGGGGGCGGAGGTAGTTGTTGGAGGTCTCCAAGGCGGAGATGCCGATCTGGATGTTCTCCCCTGGCATGCTGATGCTACGCAGGAAGCCCGACGCTCGCTTCCCTGGCTGCAGCACGCACGCACGCACGCACGCACGCACGCACGCACGCACGCACGCACGCACGCACACACACACACATACACACACACACACACACACAGACAACCATGTGTATTCACAGAGATGGTAAACACCCACAAGATAACACACACGTAAATCACCCTCACACATCAGCGTAACCTGAAAACACTCCCAATCAGATTTAGAACATAGGATATTTAGAACACATGAAATGAGAGTAGAGAAGGGTAAAGTAAAGAATAGTCAATCTATGTTAAAACCTAGGAGCAATTCATTTAAAGTAGTAAAAATGTATTCTCGTAAAAATGAAAGTAGTGAAAAAAGATTAATAAAGTGTTTTCTTATCTTATCTTTATTTTTGTTTTCGCTGCTGATTCTGATCTATTGTTTTTACAGAACAGTATAAACTTACACTGTTAGTTTGGGGTCCATGTAACATAATGATTAACGATAATTAATGATAGTTAATGATATTTCTAATGATATTAATTAATGATAGTTCTCCAATTATAATGATAATAAGAGAACATGCTTTAATCTGTCAAAAAAGCAGAAAATTATGCAGTTTTACCTGAGGGAGAGCGGGCGTGTCGTCTGGAGTGAGCTGGATGGTTGGGATGTCCAGTTTGAGCCACGGGGGCTTCTTCCTCTGCAGGCTGCTGTTCCTGCTGCCCTCCAGGCCCTGGACCTGGCCCGGCTCAGCCATGCTCGCTACCGCCCCCTACGCCTGCCAGCTGGACAGCACAACACGGGGCATACTGGAGGAGAGAAGAAGGGAAAATAAAGACCCATTTGAAAAAAGGATTTGCTCATCTGAAATATTTACTATATTCATAAAATGCATTATCGTATTGGTCGTTTGTGTCACATTATGGATCTGCTATTATCTACAGCGACTTTGGTAACATAAATCAATGATTCAAGGGGTTTATTTGTCACATACATAATGCAGTGACATGTCTTAATGTGTAGTTAGTTTCCTGACTGGGAGCGGAACCTGGGCTGCGGCGGTGAGAGCGCTCGACACCCAGCGAACGTGCAGCAACAAAATGAGCTCGAGGGAAATCAAACACGTGGCCCCCGCACGGTGTTTTCAACCCTAGTTCTCAGACTGGTGCTTCTTCAACGAGGCCCTGATTACTGTCCTACCAAGTCTGGGTCGAAAGCTTCCCCACGTGGGATCTGCTCCGGGAACACCACTTTATTTCCCCCCCAATGCGGCCTAAAAGCTCCCTGCTCCAGGTGAGGCTCGAACTCAGAACCTCGGCATCGCTCTGCAGGCTACTGTCTTATAAGTACCCCGGCTGACCGATTGCGCCACTGGAGCGGTTCACCGGAGCGGTTCTACGGCGGGAGAACGCTCGAGAGATACAACCTCTGATTGACTCCGTGCCATCTTGTGTGCGACCACAAGATGGCATCAAATTGGTGAAAACAAACTTTCTCCCCTAGCTCAGGCTTAGTCAGTCTGTCTGTCTGTCTATCCACCCATTTTTTTGTCTATGAAACTTTGGCACCCGACCCTCAACAGCGATGGGTGGAATTTCGTCAATGTCGTAATAGTATCCAATTTCCAAACCCATTCATACTCATTACTGCCAAAAATAATTGCAGCGAAAGGAATCGAAAGAAAAAGTAGACAAAAGACACCATAAACTGCAGAAAAGCTGCAGGGTGGAGAGCCAAAACCTCCTGTTATCCTGTTATTTAGTGGTCAACATCTTACGACCTGGCAGGGGGTTTTTGAGTTTCAACAGTTCAGTGCAGTTTACACTCTGTGACTCACTGCCAGTAGTTGATTATGCGGTCATTTTATTGGTACCTTTCATACATGCTTTCATGGAAAAGTTACTACACTATGCTCACAATGTTATAATTGAAAGTGTTTTTCAGACTGTGGTGGAGAACAGTTTCTCAGCCTTTAGGTTTATATGCTAATTATGTTTGCAAGGCAACGCTCCCTTACATTGTGAGATCATAAAGCCCACTTCACACCGAATGGGTGTTCGCATCTGACTCTCAGTGGCCGTCAGATGAACTGCGTCTCAGTTTCAGAGAGTTCGTTTGAGTAGTTTGCTGAGCTGGACATTAACAGTTTCCCAAGAATGAGAGTTTAAAATGTCCTTCATATAGTGTTTGCAAAGTCCAGAATTCAAGGTTAATTAATGTTAGTGATTATTATATACATACATGACTTATTTAGTTCACTGACTGACTTGACTCACAGCACTTCCGGTCGTAATTTTGGACCTAAACTTGTCGCATGAGTTGAAAAATTTGAACACATCCCAGAGCCTCGAACAGACGTGGAAATCCTGCACCGGACAGGCTCAGTCTTTCAGGTGCGAAATCCAGCTCTACATAGGAAGGAATGGACTTCCGCTTTGTTCTTGTCGTTTATCGTATTTGGTGTGAAGCAAGCTCAAAGCGGACCTATTACGCATTTCCTTATTTTCTGTCATATGTATAATGTTACAATGTCGGATGTTCATATTAGACGTGCATTAGAAGTATCAAATAATGAGGTCAACTAATAAAAAAGTAATCGCTGTGAACAAAATGCTGAGGCTTTTGACCGCTCTGAACACCCAGTTTTCAAAGTTTTTTTTCTACTTTCGCCCGAGCTGACATCAACTCGTCACAGATTTCTGTATAATATACATAAATCTGTATGGTAAGGTATATATGCGTTCTCCAAACAAAACCAATAAAAAATAGTGTGTTTTTATTGTAGATGTATTTATTTGCGTCGCGGTGCGGTGTCCGTGTCTCCCACAAGCCTGGAGCACGGCAACCAAAGTCATAACAAAATTTTAAATGAGACCTTGTACAACTAATATGAGTGAAGATTCATCAACTGGATTGCTTATTTCTCACCTCAAATTGGTTCAGAAACAGATTTTGGTGGACTAATACGGTGAAATATGTGACAGTTACGGAATCCGGAAGCCATGCTCAAACCCCATCGGCTCACAGAACCCGGAACTTGTGCTCAAACCCCATTGGCTCAAAGAACTCGCGGCATCGGGAGGGCGGTTCCACCCACTTAAACAGCCCGTTTTCGGACAGGGTGGATTGGCCGCATGTAAGAGTGGCTCAAATCTGAGTGGCATCTTCAGCTAAAAAAAATTAAAAAACATGTTTTGAGGACCTCAGAGATCGATATTAACTTGTGTAAAAAGGAGCATAATAGGTCAAATTTAAGACAGATTCAAGACAGGGTTTATCTTTTCTTGTTTCTTTTACAGTATAAAACTTATAATAATAATCACTAATAAGAGTAATAGTTTTTGGGCCCTAATATTTCAACAGTAACAAAGCAGCTGATTTGCTGCCTTGTTCCCTGACGTTAATAATCTTCAGTTTGAACAATACTGTCTGTGCAGGTCCATGTCAGGCATGTCTTGTCATACATGCGTTAAGGGGCTGCGCGGTGCACAATCGCACCCGTTCGGAACACTGCAGTGGGGAGCTACCGGCAATGTGGCCGACAGGAAGTCATCCAGATGGGAGGGAAGCGCGCGACATAATGGGACATCTGCGTGGGGTGTTTGGCGAGATGCGACCAAACGGACCACCAACCAGGAAACCCTCTCAGCTGTCAGACCTCAGCTGTTAGTCATTCTACTGGTTCTTTTACAGCAGTGGATAGATTGAAGGCTCCCAGCCACCGCCGCCTCCAACCTCTTACCATGAAGCCATTACAAGTGAACAATATCCACCACCGCCCACCCACCCATCATCAGTGGTTTTGGAGCCAAAGGTTTTGACTCCAAGCCAAAGCTCGGCTGCAGTGCTATTCAGCTGTGGCAGCTGGACAAATTCTTCGAAGAGGCAAAGAGGAAGCGGGGAAAGGCTTTCATACCTGAGGGTTACCACACATACACACACTTGTGTCCACACACCTACACGGATGAACCTGTATCCAAACAAACGAGAAACACTCACACAAGACTCAAGATTCAAGCGGCGCTCGCGCACATGGACTCGTGGAAATTCCCTATATATACATTCAGTCACACATAAGACAAATCCTATAATCCAATTCAATTATTATAACAATATTGTGATATGATATGAGACTAGATACCATGTGGGATTTGTTTATCGTAATAATGCAATATAGTCAAATGTTGACTTTAAGGCTGGGCTACAGTACAGTAAAGTAATAACATTTTTGGAACTCCTTAAAATGTTCTAGCCGTTCTAATCTAATCAAAGTCTTTACCCGCATAGTCATAATACTAGTAATGATTGTTTCTCAAATATTTATTGTGTGTAAATATCTTTAATATATGAAAGCGCCGATAGTCATCCCCAAAATATCCTCAAATTATTGATATTCAAGGTCATCAATTATGAAAACTTGGTAAAGTGCACCAGAACTATTTGTACTTGTCCACACACATTTGGGTCCCTGATGGGCCTACTAACACACAAACTGTGAAATAAGTCAGCCAGTTTTTTGTGGGCTGACTAGGTCAGAATACATGTGATTCAACAAGCTGTTCAGATTGTCCTGCCCCTCCTTTGTCAATAGGGGACTCATTAGAATTATACCGCCACCCATCTGAGTATCTCCACTCACTGCGTGGTTTTGTAGAGATTCACAAGAAGTTTACTGACTTGCCGTGAGTCAAAAAGGCCATTTCACCTCCATTTGAGCAGCAGCTCATTTGCAATTAAAGCCACAGACACAGAAACAGCCTGTCGAGAAAAGGACTGAAACAGAGGGGTGTAGAGGCATGCTAGAACGGCAAGAATGCATATCTGAGTGGTACTTTCAGCGAAAGACTGACCAAATACAATAAAATAGATTTGATTTGGTAAGTATTGCAGAGACCTAATACACACACACACACACACACACACACACAAATTGACACATTGTTAAGCGATTGTCTCAAAATAACAGAAGAAGAAACAAACCAAAAAGATTCGGAAACGACGACTGACCAGAAGCGATTTGGTCCAAATGTAATCCACTCTCCTTTCATCTTTTATCCAACCGCCTATCTATCCGAGAATGGACAACATCCTCCATACTCCAGTTGTTATTCCATAATCATGATCTCTCTCTCTCTCTCTCTCTCTCTCTCTCTCTCTCTCTCTCTCTCTCTCTCTCTCTCTCTCTCTCTCTCTCTCTCTCTCTCTCTCTCTCTCTCTCCCTCTCTCTTTCAGTCTGGTTGGCTTTCATGATGGAGATGCAGATTAGTGGCTGTAATCCCTTGTGCTGCTACACACCACATGACATCCCACTACTGTCAGGCAACCGGCGACCTCATGTCGACTCCTGATTGGACGACTATTCACTCACGACATGCACGGATCTTCACCCCGATCAGAGGGAAGCCTCGGATTGAATCATGATGCCTTTTAAATCTGATTTAAACCCTTGGCTTGAGCCAAGGTGGAGTGGAATTATTGAACAAACTGTTAAAGAAAGGTCCAAATTCAGAACGACTTACATTATTGAATTATTGTTCTGTCGGTGGTTTTGGGAGAGGTTCTTTCTTTCTCTTATTCGTTATTTGGCACAAACCAGTCAAATGTCCAATCAGACCTAGCAGTCTTGGCCCTTTGCTGCAGTGCTACGGCCTAACGTGCCTATGGGCGACTGAAGCAGAGTAGGCGGATGGATGTTATTAGATCTGTCCGCTTTGCATAGAGGGTGACATTTCCTGACACGCCATGACCCGTAACCCGTCGGGTTCTGCCTTCATTAGTGGGGATGGTAGCTCAGGCGGTAGAGCTGGTGGTCTAGTGATCTAAAGGTTGCTGGTTCGATCCCAGGCTCCTCCTGCTAGCATGCTGTAGTGTCCTTGAGCAAGACACTTAACCCCTAATTGCTCCTGATGGCTGCGTCCGTCGGTGTTTGAACAATTGTAAGTCGCTTTGGATAAAAGCGTCTGATAAATGACTAAATGTAATGTAAATGTAATGTTCATTGTGACTGCATGTGTCACTGGTTCCATTCAGCAGTTTTGAAGCTAATCCGGTTGCACTGCGGTTGTGTGTTATTTTTATCTGTGTATGTGCATTTTGGATGTATGTGCATATTTGCATCCTCTCTATCTACTCAGTTCAGTTTTTGGAGATGGTTATACTTTGGTCAACTGAACTGGGGTCATCACAATTTGGAGGTACAACTGCTACACCAAGGGTTAACAACGTTTGAACGTTGTCACTCTCACTTATTGATTCAACAACCAGTTTATCAGTCTTATTAGTAGGACAATGCCAATGAGTTGTGGAATGGGTTGAAATGAATGACTCTCTACGGTCGGTCAAGCCCAGCCGTGGAAAGGAACCTGGAGCTTAACTGGACGGTCCACCTCACCCACCACTGGCCCCTACCTTCCTCTTCTCTGATTACTGAAGACAACCCCACATCTGTCTTTTCCATCTTTTCCATTTAGTGCATTGAACCAGATTCAGCTAAATGGAGTCCCCTTGTAATCCCTTGCTTGGTAGGTTACAATTAATACAGCTATATACACATGTATGTCACACAATCCAAAGGACGATAACAACAAATAACACATACACATCACATGTTATATGACACAGACAGAAAGGCCGTACACGGGGGGCTACTGATGCGAAAGTGTGTCAGGATGAAAAGCGTACAGTACTGGGTGAAGTCAGTCATCCAGTGTCACTCAGTGTCTTCGATAAGCTCACATTATCATCCGCTGTATTATATTATAAACCCTGGCAGGGAATGACGTCAGAACTACATTCCGAAAGAGCGAAACAGTGAAGAACGCAAATGAATCACTGCTCCAATTTCCTAATTCATATCCAAGAGCAGCCATATGGCGAATTTAATCAGGACATTAAATGTTCCAGTCTATTTACCTTGATCCTTATCGGGAATCTCAGGAAGTGATTTGGGATCCAGTCAACATGAGCTGCATTGTACTGATGTATCTACGTAGCTAATATTCTGATTGTTCATGTCCTTTTTCCATTAAAGGGTGCCTGGGCAGAGAGGCTTTCGTTTTTGGTTGAAATAACAGTGGAGATATTTATTGGATGCCCTTGCATGTGGGTCAATACATGAAAGCATGTACGCTTTGGGACGCTTTGGGACGCTTTGGGACCCTCTGCGCCACCGTGTGGCTGCTGCCTCACAGCAAGAAGGTCCTGGGTTCGATTCCCGCCTGGGGCGCTGTTGGCACCGTGCTCCGGCGGGTTATCTTCCAAAACAGGAGCCTTTCTGTGTGGAGTTTGCATGTTCTCCCCGTGTTCACATGGGGTTTCCTCCACCTCACATCAGTAAGGAACCCCACCAAAAACATGCACCCATCATCGTCTGACCAGCGATGGACACTTATCACCTGGTCCCCGGGCGCGTCCATGTATGCTGCCCACTGCTCCTGGCTGTGCCCCCGGAGGAAGGACAAGCCACGATGGGTCAAAAGCAGAGGAGCCATTTCACCGGCCACCGTCAAGCATGTGCATGTGTGTGTGTGTGCAAGCATGTGTTGTGGAGTGTCGTGTGACAATTAAATACTGTTTCTTTCTTTCTTTCTTTCTGGGTTATGACAGAATGGCCACAAAAATGACATCATCCTACATTTTCCAATGATTGAAACCAGTTTAAAATTTTTAATGTTCTGGATAATGGATGTATTGTTCAAATAGCGTAAGTCTTTCAATGTCTCACAGACCAGCAGAAGTTTACGACATCTGTAGAAACAGCAGCTTTAAAGGACCGTCTTTAAAGGAACGGTCTGTGTTCTTGTTAGTTGTCACCAAAGCAAAATTACAGTGAGTAATTCGTTACTCTGCCAGCCAATGGGATGCTTTGTCTCTGCTCATAAAGACATTAAATGCACTGGCAGATTCACACAAACACATGCACGAATGCACACACACACACACACACACACACACAACTATGGTTGGCAGCCTTAAATTTTGTCAATCTAAAAAATGTGATTGACGTCATCATTTTAGTTACGTGCCCCAATTATTACCGACATTATACTACTGTGGCGGACCAAGGGGTGTGGTCAAACGTCCAGCTTGAAATTCATAGAGAAATAGGGAAAAAAGCATAGGGTACAGGCTGCGGTTAGTTCCCGCCTGTCGCACTCCCTGATTTTAGGCACGGATTGGCCTGGACACCTTGATAAGAGGGGCTGGGGGAGTGCGTTCACGGTTGGTAGGGAGATGTGAGTGTTGTGTGGCGCGTGGTGACCCAGAAGGGTCGTCAGCGGGCAGGACGGGTGCAGGGGCGGCGGAATCCCAATTGGGATCTCCCTCGGTCCCCTTGACCTTCCATACGTCTGACGATTTTCCGCTGGAGCAGTCCCAAGACGACACCCTACGCCTTTGAGGGTTAGTTAAAGGTACTGTATTGATGCGCCCAGACGCCGTGTTCATTCACCCGTATTACATTACATTTCATTACATTTCATTTAGCAGACGCTTTTATCCAAAGCGACTTACAATTGTTCAATCACCGACGGACGCAGCCATGAGGAGCAATTAGGGGTTAAGTGTCTTGCTCAAGGACACTACAGCATGCTAGCAGGAGGAGCCTGGGATCAAACCAGCAACCTTTAGATCACTAGAGCACCAGCTCTACCGCCTGAGCTACCATCCCCGTTATTTATCGGTGTATTTTATATCGAGTGAGCCATGACACTCAGACAGGAGAGGAGATAACCCAGTTGTTGGTGCCGAAGAGCCGCCGGAAAATGCCATGTCTTCCAGGCGACGGCTCACCATAACCCGATGACCGGTCACCTCGGTCACGATAAAACACGACAGCAGATAATAGCCCGCTTCTATTGGCCGGGCATTTGGGCAGATTTTTTATCCCGTCGATTTGGGAAGTTGACGTGTTACTGGCCGTCCACTCTATTCGGACCAGTGTTTACCATCCCCAGACGTGGAGCACTTTAATCAAACGCTGAAAAACATGATTCATAAGTTTGTACACAATGATAGCCGTAATTGGGACAAGTGTGTGGACCCCCTGATGTTTGCGGTGAGGTTCTCCAGGCCTCCACGGGATTTTCTCATTTTTAACTCCTCTTTGGCAGGAGACCCGGGGGTGCTAGACCTAATCAAAGAAAACTGGGAGTAAGATCCTAGCACCAGTAAGAACAAAAAGTATGTTATGTACCTGAGAGCAAAGTTACACACGCTGATTCGGCCGTTATCACAGGAGAATTTGCTCTGGGCTCAGGAACTTCAGTGCCTCTTATATGACCGGGGGAGACAATTCCCACCGGGAGACACGGTGTTAGTGTTGCTCCCTATGTCCAGCTCTAAATTGCTAAGGGCCTTTTGTGGTCACACGGCGGGTTGGTGTAGTCGATTATGAGGTTGAACGGTCTGACAGGCAGGGGTCGACACAGATTTATCACCTGAACCTAATAAAAGAATGGAGGGAGGGTTCGCTGTTCTCGACCGTTTAGGTACGGCTCGTTTTTTCACGACACTGGATTGAACCAAGGGCTACTGGCAGATTCCCTTGTCTCAGGAGTCCAAGGAATAATCGGATTTCTCCGCTTCGGCATGGCCGTTCGGCTTTTACCACTTTTGCACACTTCCATTCGGGTTGTTCGGTGCCCCAACCACCTTTCAGAGACTCATGGACTCCTGTGTCCGCATGTAGCAAACGCCGCGGCCTACCTTTACGACGTAACCATTCACAGCAGCACCTGGGAGCGGCATCCCTCAGTCCCTCGGTTCCCTCCGCTACTACCTCCTGCAACGTGCTTTCACCCTCTGTCCGGACTGGGGGGGGGGGGGGGGGGTGGCTCCCCGTCCTAAGTCAGGCGGTTGGGGTATGTAGCGGACCAAGGGGGCGTGGACAAGCACTCAATGCAGCACGGCTCCCTTTCCGACGGCCCCTTGCTGCCTCAAATCGGCCGAATCGGGGCTAGGAGATTTCTTAATGTTTGTCTGTCTTGCAGAGGGGATCGATGCGCAGGCTCGTCAGTTTGTACAATAACAATTCTCGCCATGTCGGCGCACCACAGCAAGACCGATGTTTTGATTAGGTGAACATGTTTTATAGACATTCGTCAGTAAAGAGTAAAAATGAAAACTAAAGGAATGACCGATACGATCCATAATGACAGAGTAACAAAAAATGTAATCAAATAAAATCGAATAAAATTGACTGACACCCTGAAAAAACATCTGACACCCCCAAATAGTGTTTTCCTTCAATAATTCAGAAATGTGATGTTTTTTTTGCTTGTACTGTCCAACATAGAGAAATACATAATGAATGTGCTGAAGGCAAGAGGTTTGTATATCTAAAATATAATGTATTATGTATTAGATAGAGAATACAGTAGAATTTAGAATACAGATGAGTTCAAATTTACCCATAGATGTGCTTCTTTAAAAATGTCTCATTCTCTGCTGTTTTTCTCTTTCACCAACCTAAGATAAACCAGGTTTTATACTGCATCTCATCGCTTCGTTTTATGCAGGGCAAGCAAAAACTATCATTTATTGACTTTTCGTAATTCTTAAATCTTCCAAAAATGTGAAGCAATCAACACAACACAGTGTGTCTGAATGGATACCACCGTCAGCAAGCTGGAGTTAAAAGTCTGACCTGCAGATTCCAATTTCTGAAATGCTGTAGGTCGATGACAAATACATGATCACGCTCACGTGATTGGATAGCTGCACATACAGACTACAGTTGCAATTGTCGGTTATCACAATACTGAGATTGCTGATTTTGTTTATTATTGTCCATTATTTACTATGGAAGAATAATAGAACATGAAACTGTCACTGAGTTCCAATAAAATAGAACGTGAGCCTGTCACAAAGTTTCAGTATAATTCAACCTGTACCTTTCACTGAGTTTTAGTAGAACACAACATACACAGTAACTAACGTGGAAATGTTCAGTTCAAACTTCAAATCAAAGTCTTTTTCACTTTTAAGTGCAAATATACATTTATATTATATTTATATGGTACTTTGAAAATAAATTGGAATCATTACAAACAAAAAAAATAAAATTAAATAAATGGCCGACTCATTCCACTCTCGTTCACTGGAAGTCCTTCACTCACAGTGTGTTAAACCAAGTGAACCAAATCGACCGACTCCTTTCACTCAAAAAAGAGTCGAACCTTTCATCACCAGCGGAGCTCCACTGTGACAGCGGTAGCACGCAGCCTGCACAATTGTGGAATATTGTCAGGCAATAAATAGATAATTTATCTTATCGGTGAAAAACGACCAATTCCGGTCACCGGCCTTGGTGCATCTCACATTTTATATGTTAACATTACGGTCACATTTTTGTGCTCCCACTTCCCATTTTACCTCAGCAATACAGTGTTACACCTCGGTGGGTAATAAAGTAGCGCTCAGATGTAGTTTAAATACCCAATAAATGTATGCTATTGCTTTGCATTGATTGATATATATATATATATATATATATATATATATATATATATAGACTGTTAGTTAGACTGTTAGTTAGCAAATTGCTTTCTATCGTCACTAATCTCTGTCAGACAGTTTTGTAACAGGATCGTCCGCTGTGGGGGTGGCGGGCAGTGGGGCGGGTCGCATCCTGCCGTTGATTTGTGCCAGGCGGACCCCGTCTCAGTGTGATGCATAATGCAGCGGTGGCCAGCTGTAGGGGACACTGCGAGCGAGGAAATACCTGGCATTCCTCCGTCCAGAGAGCCCAAACGGTTCTAGATAATTTCACTCCCAGCTCCGTTCTGCCTGCCAGAGCCTTGATAGAAGATAGGAACCGTGACTAATCGCGGTCAGGGTGGTATTTCTATCTTGTAACCCACAATCCAATGCCCACACTCGTCTCAAAGGGATTCATCATAGTTTGAGCAAATTAATCAATGTAGAACAGAGCGAGCCTTTCTCTCTGTTATGAATAAATATGTCTGATAAATCCCTTTGAATTATGTTTACAACAATTTGTTTTAAATGATGGTTTATGTACATGAACAGTACTAGTACAGCATACATTACAAGGTCACTGCACTATTTGATGATGAAAAGATGATGAAAATACCATGAAATGTTCAATGAATTAGTGTATGTTGAAAGCTCATAAAGCATCAGGGTAAGCAACCTCATCCCAAAATAATGTTATGCCATGGGCACACTTACACGACTTTCAAAGTTGTCCAATTGCTGTACTGTTCACACTACACAACTTTCTGTTTTGTGATCGGGAATCTTGCAGTTTGTGATTTGCACGCTACATGACTGATTGAGGACAGGGGGTCACACATTACAAGATCTTTCACCAGGAGGAATCCCAGACGACTCTGTCGGATCTCCAGACTAAGTTTTGTCACAAAAAATAAGAAATATATAAACAATTATATAATAATAATAATATAATGTAAACAAGAAATATATTAAAAACCGAGAGAGGAAAAGGAAAATAGGTCTGCTGTGTGTTCCTGGCTGCTGCTCTGTGCACTCCCGTCTCTCTGTCTCTCCTTCTCGACTCCTCCGCCCACCCTCACCCCATGTCTGCTTTCATTGGCTGTGAAAGTGCTCGATATCTCGCCAGCGTCTGCAAGCTATTGGCGAGCGCTCGGTGAGCAGTCAGATCAGGTTGTGAGCAGTTCACACCACATGCTTGTCACTCAAGGATTGGTATAGGCTAAAGCTATGCTCGTGAAGTTGTCCAGATTGTCTGACCATACGCACAACACCTAAGGAATTAGCAATCAGAGGGATCTATAAGCGATATATTATTATGATTATTACTATTATTTATTTGTATATCCAGTGAGACTCTCCTCCTTGCCTCCCTGCTTTGTCTATGACCTGGAGAGCCAACAACTACCTCGTTGTGTGCAGGGGCCCATACGCCACCCTCCTGTCTAGTGACAGTGCACTGCACAAATAACTGCATCGCCACATCATTACACATATTTCTCTGTATCTCCTTCTGTCTCTTTCTCTCAAAGACACTTTGTATGGTTTTTGTGACATGGATTTCTTTCGTACAACTTTTGAAGCACTCATGTGTGCACTCATATGTATCGGTAAACATGAGGGATTGACAATCACACGAATTGGACATATGGAAAGTTATCTCAATAAACTTAGAAAGAAAAACGTGTGGGTGAAAAAGAGGTCAGTATTGAGTTATTTCAACAATCTCGACAAACAAATTCAACAATCTTTAATCTGCTTTTCCGTCCGTCAGTTTTAAATCCTGAAAGGTGAATTCACGATAGAGTTGATTGGAGTCAAAGGCATATTTGCTTAACCTGAATTTTGTTTTCCCTGTGCATTTCAGATAAAGGAGTCATGAACTAGGATCTTGGGAAGAGACTAACCTAAAAGTTTTATTCAATTCCTTTGAATGCACCAATAAAATTACCGCCATTGGTTTTTGAAGCTTTTATGACCCTTAAAAAAGTAGGATTACTCCAACTTGGTTAGTGAGACTAGATAAACTGTGTTATAAATTCCATGTTGCTTAGCAATGCTGAAATGAATTTGGGCTAATTTAAAGCTGGATGAAAACAAATCTTTCCATTACAGTTTTGGAAAGCAAACTCAATGTCATGACCAATAAACTCTAAGATTGAAACCTTAACATAAAGCAAAACTGGCTTCATGGAATAAGTCATTAAAGAAAATGCATTATTCCATTTGCCACAACAGTTGTTCCAATGCCTCATGGCACCACTGGCAGCCAGACATCCAAACATGGAAAGACGTAATGATTCTTATGCCCATGTTCCAGCAAAGAGCTGGAAGAGGACCTGACAGAAGCCCTTTAGCAGGGAAACAGCCTGCATGCCATCGGGTAGTGTGAAAGGCACACGAGTCAGACACAGAAGCCAAAATGGCAAGATTACAGGTGGATGTTGGTGTGAAGTGGGTGGTGGGGTAAAGGAAGAGGAAGAGAGAAGTAAAGAATAAAAAGCTTTGAAGCCATAGAAAAAGAACAGGAAACAGCACAGCGGTGCAGCTGGTGGAGCTACTGTTTGGGAGCCGCAGAGACCGGCTTTGTTTTTTCTTTCTGTCTGCATGGATTTTTGCGTATTTGCCCCGTGTTTGCGTGGGCACCAGTTTCTGCCTACCTCCAAAGAGTCCACGGTCCCTCACCCCCTGAGGGAGCGAGGGCCACTGCAAGGAGAGGTGGAAATGACACTTATAGCCCGGTATGACATGTATAAGCCAGTAAGCTTCATTGAGCCTTACCGCCTAAATGGTGTTTGAATTGAGGTAATCCCTCACGGTTATGTCTATGGCCATTATAACCCATCGATCATAAGAGCATCTCCGAAGTAATAAATCATTAAAATTTGCAAAACACATACAGCAAATGACGTCCACATTGTTTTTTTTGTTTTGTTTTTTTTACCTGTGCTATCAGCATGCTAGGCATACAGCACAGAGTATTTGTATGCTATTGCATCTAGGACAGAGTTAGTCTGCAAGTGGAGTTCAACTTCTCAACTTGCAATGCAACTCTTTATAAATTCTTAAACAATCGAGAACTGCTGCAATAACTCTGTCCTGTGGACAATCTATAGAATGAAAAGAGCACATTTTTTTGTGATACAGAGCCACCACCAACCCCCCTCTTTGGAGAAACTAGAACTATTTTACCATGTTTGGGTCTATAAACAACTCATCACTACTCCAAGAGGGGGAGATTCACCAAGGGTGAGACAATTAAAAATAAAACCAGAAAGGGCCCCGAAGCCCCCCTCGCGCTCCGCAGCTGCATAGACACCTCACGGCTGCAGGAAAGCACCGAGCACCCCGCCCAGCAGCCACAGAAGACCCCCGGCCGCCAGAGAAGCCGGAAGCCCGAGGAGCAACCCCCACGCCCGGCCCCGAGGAGCATAACCCAGTCCCAGGGAGCACGAGGAGACCCCGCACCCCAGGGGCGCATACATACAATCCACCCCCAAGCACAGGTACAAGGGACAGCAGCAGGCGGAGAACCCAGGCCGGGGATGCCAGGTACGGACCGGAGGCCCAGAGCCAGGCCCCTAGCCCCTAGGTGGAGGGCCCCCTAGCACCACAGGGAAGCCATGCAGCGGGAGCGAAAGGCCGACAGCCGCCCCCTGCACTCCAACCCACATCCGCAACTCAAGCAGCCCCCCCAGGGGCCACGAAAGGCCGACAGCCGCCCCCCTCGCACCCCTCCTGCCCCGCAGACCCTGGTTTGGTGGAGTGCGCTGGAGTCCCCGGGATCCCCCCAGACCACAGGATGCCCCACTGCCGCAGAGCCCCGACGAGAACAGGAAGACCCCCACATGCCCCAAACACCACAACATTGTGGTGTTTGGTGTTATGTCAGTGATAAGTTATGTCAGTGATAAAAGTAGCGCACATTTCATTAAATGAATCAACCTTGTTTTTGGAAATTGCTAATAGTTTTTCCATTGAGGTGTATCCTATTAATAAATGTAACCATTGGGATGTGGTGAGATAATCTCTGGTCCACATAGTGTTAAAGAATAGAGTAGAGGGAGGTAGAGTAGAATAGAGTAGAGGGAGGTAGAGTAGAATAGAGTCAAGGGAGGTAGAATTCAATGGAGTGGAGGAAGGTTGGGTAGAATAGAATAGAGGAAGGTAGAGTAGAAGAGAGTAGAGGGGGGTAGGGTAGAATAGAGTAGAGGGAGGTAGAATAGAATAGAGTAGAGGAAGGTAGAGTAAAATAGAGTGGAGGGATGTAGAGTAGAATAGAGTAGGGGAGGTAGAGTGGAATAGAGTAGCGAGGTAGAGTAGAGGAAGGTAGAGTAGAGGTAGAGAGACACCCCTGTCCCTCTCTTCCGTTTGACAGTGAAATCAAAGATTTTCTGTGGTTTCCTGCTGTGAAATCCTTTAGAATGTGAAATCTTCTAAGACTTTTTTTTAATCAAACAATGCAACAGGCAAGACTATAAAGACAACATTTAGGAAACAACAACGGAAATAGTTTGTAGCTCATGAAAGCGCATACTGTAAGAATGAATCAATGGAGTCTGAACTTTTTTTCATCCATTGATCATTTAAGGAAAGAACTGACAGATTTCACACATTTAAATACCCTGACAAACGCACGCTGACTGATATGCCCACAGTCTTTTGCCGCTGGCTAACAAGCAGCCACTAAAGCAGGAAGAGATTAGTGCTTCAACCACCCAAGCTGCAGTTAAATTAGTTGTTCTCATTAAGTAACTCCCCATCTGGACTACCCATCAGTCCATTCGGCTACGATAACTATCTTAAGCTGCTTTCACACATGCACTGTAAACCTGAAATTATCTGGACATTACCAAGAGGAGTTGTACTGTATGTGCGAACGCAAATGTCAGAATCATTAAACTCCGACATTACCCGGACTTTACCGAGCCAGCGCCCTAGTAAAAATTCTGTGTAAAATCCAATTGAGCGGTATGTGTGAACGGAGCAGGTAATTGTCCGGATCATACATAGCAAGCGAGTGGGCGTGTCGCGTGTTGATGACGTCTCTATCGTGTGCCATTTAATTACTTTCATGCGGATCTTCGTGCACGGAGTGTAGTTTGATTAATGACAGAAAATTTTATTTAATTTTTTTTTACCCTTTCAGGAGGAATCCGAGCATTGGAAACGGTGTAAGTGCAGTTTTACCGTGTTCTGAAACTGGAGAGAGGGGGGGGGCCGCAGGGCGGAGGCTCACCCTCTCTGCGCTGTTGAAAAACTACTCCAGACCTCAATTCCCCCCTCTACAGTCTTGTACAGAAACGGGACTGTAAAGGGGGGCAGGTGCTAAAAAAAAAGAAAAAGAAAAGGCACATGGACCTCCCCAGCTCCGGTCCTCGGCATTTTGCCATTCTTGGCAAACGCAGCAGCACGGCGGAGCGCTGATCACTGGGAGGAGACACCCCGTCATCCCCGGTGCCCATGATCTGCAATCCAGCAACAAATAATATAATCTCATGGAGAAAGATTTCGATTCATTTATTTTTTTGTTTTTTGTATGTAGTTTCTTACTTACTGTATATGGAAAATGAAAAACGTAAACCTAACTCAGAGAATAGCATATATAATTGCTAATATATAATTGCTGTTGCGTTGATACTCCAAGTATTTGGACGTATCCGCAATATAAACGAGAGAGTGGAAAGGGATAATAAAGAAATCACAAGATTTGCATATTGAGTGGGAGGTACGTGCAGGGTGGGGGGTGGGGGTGTCCGAGCACCTGCCCCATGGACCCCACGGTGCCCTTCTTACCAGGCACACTTTTTTAAATCTAAATTAATGGGTGTCAAGGTAGCGGATTGTCTGGCCAAGATATATTCATGAGGAACATCTCATGAACCTCGCACGTGTGATGTGCACACAGCGGCTCCACTGTGCTGCTCCGTTTGCCCATAGCGGCAAAATGCCAAGAGCCGGGTCTGGGGTCCGATGTGCCTTTTCTTTTTTTTTAGCACCTGCCCCTAAAAGTCTTTGTACGGGACTGTAGAGAGAAAGTGAGACCCGATCATCAGTGGTTACTCGACAGCGCCGAGTGGAGAGGGGGAGAGCCTCTCTCCCTCTCCACAGTTTCAGAACACGGTAAATTGCACTTACACCATTTCAATCCTCAGATTTTTCCTGCTGGATAAATACAACAAACAAAACATCAGTCATCAATGTCAATCACGGTCGATGGATTTAATCCTAAATCGGCCCAAGCCTAGTAGACACCATTGTTGAATGGGGATGTTAACAATTAATCTACTATCGATTAATAGTCGTTTAATCAATAGTCTGTCTTGTTGTTATTGTATCAACGGGAGTCTTTGTGGGGCGTAGGGCGTTTCGAGAATAGAAATAGCCAGCCAGGAAGTAGTACTCCAGTAAGTAGAACTACAGGGGGGGTAATTGAGACAAAAATGCCCGTTGGAGCAAGAACACTAGTAGTAGAAGTAGACGGAGGCTTCCGGAAGAACGACGAACAACAAATATGGCTGCATGCCAGTAAACTATGTTTATTGTTGCTCAACAACTAATGCTGTGTTCAAATGGAACACGGTAGACGGGAACGGGATAACAGCACTTTCTGAACGGTAAGGGGGAGGAAAAAAAGACCATGAGCGAGGGAGAGGTACCAGTCGGTAAAACCAAACAAGGGATATGCTGCTATGGCGATGACTCCAATAAAATATATTAAACAAAATAATTTTGTGTCTGTTTATATATAAGAATTTTAGTAATATTTAATACTTTTATTAGCATCTTGTTGTCAATACTGTATCTGTACCACACTTGATCTGCTTTGTAACATACAGCTCATTCTGTTGCAGAGAACGGAAAAAAGTTTAAATATTAAACTCGTGCAAAGACGGGATGTAAATATTCCTGTATCCTCAAACGTCTCCATTTTGAAATGAAATTACGTGAAACAAGGAGAAACGCTCCTCGCGCCCCGTCACAAAATCTCGGAGGTGCGCAACGTGGCGTAGGACCCCACGCACCAGGGCACCACCCCCTGGTGACGTCATTAGCTTTTATGTTGTCAATAAATCGACGATGGTTTGTTAAGGTTAACAACTATAGATGAAGGAAATTCCTTTACATTTGCATCCCTATTATTGTCCCAGTGGATACGTTGCAGGGGGGTTTAGTGGAAAGTCTCACATCCTCCTCAAGATTTGGGTTGGCCCCATTTGGTCGCCCCATTGGGTTTTTTTTGTATGAGAGCACCACTGAATGCGACATCTGGGTCAATCCAGTTCGCTGAATGGAGCCTCAATATTTTGGGCGAGAACACATCCCGGCATTTTGGCCGTTTTTGGCTTTATGCGAACTTGACTTGGGAACAGAACTTGGGCCATGAAAGGTGACGTCAACTGAGCTCATGAGAAGGCAAGTACGGACAAATAGAGAAGTTGATACAACGCCAGAGATAACAACGTGAATCAACGTGAGCAAGCGATGCGATGAAAGGGATGGGAATACAGAGAGCGGGCACACGGTCCAATTAGGGCTGGGCAATAAATCGATACTCAAATTTATTGTTTCTCAATGGTATCGTCATGCATTTAATCTACAGTAATGATGATGATATGATGGGACGTCATATTTCTCAAATTATGGAAAAATAATTTGCTTTGCGGAGGATTTTTCTATGTTGAAGGCTGACTTTCAACAAGATGCAGTCGGATGAGTCTAAAAGAGGCTTAACGAGTACAAAGAAAAGAGGCTTTATTTCACGGTGAGCAGGTCATTCCATCATTTTCAACTTTTGGTGCCAAGATTGGTTATTCATCAGAAATGTGGAATCGATCTATTGGAGCAGGAGGCGTCATAGAAAAAACATTAAATAGATCAAAAGTGCAAAAATAAATCCTGGAGACAACCTTTAAATTACTACATAATTCAATGTGATCAACCACAGCAGTCAGCTTTGGATTTTGAATTGATACAGATACTGTACTGTGATTTATATCTCATTTAAATCTCAATATGATCATCATGATAATAAACTCTTCCATATTGCCCAGCCCAGTCAGCTGACCCTCACATGGATCCACTTCCTTTCAGCAGTCTGGTGACAGGAAAGTCAATGTCACAATAAATCCAATCCAGGCAAGTATCCGCCTGCAGACATGAATAGACCCACTCACCAGCCATTCAACCACTCCCCACCATCCTACCATCCCTCCGTCCCGGGCCAGCCGCCTTGTGTTGAGAAACCTTGCATAAGAACTTCCTGTGTTGGACTGGCTTGTATGAAAAGCTAATCATAATTGTCCACAGATGCGGTCGACGGCGAAGGGAGTGGGAGTGAGTAGGAGGCCAGTGGGCCCTGAAAAGAATATTTATAAAGGAAATATGGAGGTTCATAATTGTCGTCTCGCCGACACAGAGAGGGGCTTCATTCAGTGTCTCCAGAGAAAGACCCCAGACTCCCCCAGGAGAACTTTGGCAGCCAGACAGGACAGTGTTGTTGTCAATGGGCCATTGAAGACAAGTTAGGAGAATGTTTGACCCCCTTTAAAGGCTAGACTATAGTTAAACTAACTTCCCAGTCTTTGTGACAGACTGTTTTCCATTTATGCAATGCTTTAGTTTGGGAATTCACATGACAGCCACATAGCACTTAGTGCTAATGGGCATCCACCCACCACACAGTAACCCAACATCCTTCCCAGAATCCATGGGTGAGCCCACTGACATACAGTTTACGTCCGGATTCTGACCTTCACATTCAGTCACTCGTGGCACCGTTAATACTTCGTCTGCCTATTATTTTCCTTCTCTAATTTGACCGCAATCTCTATAGGGGAGATATGGCCTATTTTAAAAGTGAAAACTGAAAGAAGATAAAGGGGATAAGAGAGAGGTAGTCAATATTATATGTACCCATTAACTCAATAGGCCTTCAGGTGGACATGGAAAGACTTTCAAGAGCCCAGAAAGTAAAAGGAAGAAATCTAGAAACTTGGAACAGAGATCTCCCTTCCGGGAAGGCTACCATGTGCAATGGGCACAAAAAGTAAAATTCCTCCACGGTATTCGAGTGTTTGATTTGGAAAGTAGCACAACACAGAGGTTTAACTATAGAGTGAAATCCAGTGTTGGAGTAGTGAACTACATGTAGTTAAACTAGAAGTTTAACTACATTTTGCAGTAGCTTGTTGGTACAGTAGTTTAACTACATTCATATTTGCATAGTGATTCAAGTAGTTCAATTACTTTTTTTGCCATTTTTTGTGTAGTTAACGACTGAAACTACAAACAATTTTGGGCCATAAAAAACAAATAATTTTCTATTTTTATTTTACAAGTGCTTCTTAACTGTAATTGAACCCCCTTTGAATAGCCACATCCACTCTTTCTTTCATCCTGAGAGCTGTGTCGGTATGCCCAGCCTTAGTCATGAGTATTGATTATTGCTATTTATTACTAAATGTTCAGAGGAGTTATTGCATGCTATTTTAGAAGTTACCTGGCTAACTGATGCTTGGTGCAACACCCTGACCCGGACCCTCTAGTTTCTGGAGGCCATGTGTCTGACTGATGGACATTGTATACGAAACCAAAGCTGATATTCCTTGCACTTTCCCATGGATAGTAGGGTAAATGAGTGGGCATTTTTAGCTGGCATGTTTTTGTATTATATTTTGTTGAAATTTCGCATCACATGTACCTTGTCAATTTGATCTTTTTTTTTTTTATAAAGTAGTTTGAACAAAATTTTCTAAGTAGCTTTCGTGAACCCAACTAGATTTCTCCCTTGCCTAGCTTTGCTGTAGTTCAACTTCCTTCAGTGTGAAGATTATTATCTATTGTTTTAATGTCTATATGGTTTTACTGTGTATTCAGTCTGACCTGGTCCCTTGTCAGGAGGTTATTTATCATTATTATCATGATTATTATCTATTGTTTTAATGTCTATATGGTTTTACTGTGTATTCAGTCTGACCTGGTCCCTTGTCAGGAGGTTATTTGTCATTATTATCATGATTATTATCTATTGTTTTAATGTCTATATGGTTTTACTGTGTATTCAGTCTGACCTGGTCCCTGTGAGGAGGTTATTTATCATTATTATCATGATTATTATCTATTGTTTTAATGTCTATATGGTTTTACTGTGTATTCAGTCTGACCTGGTCCCTGTCAGGAGGTTATTTATCATTATTATCATGATTATTATCTATTGTTTTAATGTCTATATGGTTTTACTGTGTATTCAGTCTGACCTGGTCCCTGTCAGGAGGTTATTTATCATTATTATCATGATTATTATCTATTGTTTTAATGTCTATATGGTTTTACTGTGAATTCAGTCTGACCTGGTCCCTGTGAGGAGGTTATTTATCATTATTATCATGATTATTATCTATTTTTTTAATGTCTATATGGTTTTACTGTGTATTCAGTCTGACCTGGTCCCTGTCAGGAGGTTATTTATCATTATTATCATGATTATTATCTATTGTTTTAATGTCTATATGGTTTTACTGTGTATTCAGTCTGACCTGGTCCCTGTCAGGAGGTTATTTATCATTACTATCATGATTATTATCTATTGTTTTAATGTATACATGGTTTTACTTTGTGTTCAGTCTGACCTGGTCCCTGTCAGGAGGTTATTTACACGTATTCACCGTCTGGACGTTATCTCTTATTTACATTGATCTCTCAACTATAAAGTTTGGAGGAAGTGACTGTTGACTCTTTTATCTGTAAACCTGCCGTTTGTTTGGTCGTTATTTGAATATCAATATCTGTGAAACCAATAGGTCATGGATAGTTCCTACTACATACTTAGTAGCAGGGATAGTTCCTAGGTAGGAAAGCACAATGTGAGACATTTGAAGCTTTGTGACATGGTGCGACTTCTACTCTTTAAATGTATGTTTAATATGACGCAGACAATTAATTCTATTATATAATTATAGAAGGCAGAATTGCGATTGTCGCGCCAACCCCTTGCGACCGTCTGCGCGAGCACCTCGTGTCGATTACGCACATTTTAGTATTTTTAGAGCTTATAGAGCTTATTGTGCGTAGTCACCAAGTGTCATGACATTTCGGTGCAAATATGTATGACCATGTATGTGACAAATAATCTCTTGAACTTGAACTTGAACTTGAAGTAATTGGTGGCTTGCAAAGCAATGCCTTTGAAGTAAGCTTCCCCAACATAGGTGAAATCTGCCGGCTCAGTTCACCAATGGAGCAAAACCATCAGCCCTGTACTTTCTAAACCTGGAATTACCCACTAAAACAGGAGGGCACAGAAAGACTATTATCCACGATACCAAACGAAAACAAGACAGACAAAGATAGGAGAAAGAGAGAGTGTGACACAAGACAAAGAGAGAACATCAGACCGATTGAGAGGGAGAAAGAGATCTACAGAGAGAAAAAATTAGATTTACAAAGAGGATTACAAAAATCTCTTCCAAGTGCACTAGGGGATCAGCTCAAATCTTGATCATTTGGCCTTCCGAGCTTAACAGGGAGGCAGTGTTTGGGGGGGAAAAACAAGCCATACGTGATCCCCACTGACTCAATCACATTATACCTCACTCCTCCCCTCACCTGTCGCCTAACATGGCCAGAGGAAAAGGTTTAAACTTGCTGTAATTTAGCGACGATTATCGCCATTCAATACTTTTATGGTATCCAATTAATTAAATTGATGGGAAATTGAATACCAAATTTCCACACCAAGGTCGTAAATCTCTTCTCTTCAGAGTCATGAGCCAAAGCAAGAAGTTTTGCAATAAGTTTCCTGATTTTGTCCAGTAGTTAGTAAAAAACACTATCAGAGCCAGCATAGCACTACCCTACCATTATGTCATGAAGCAGACGCTTTTTTCAAAAGTGAACGCGACTTAGAACGCGAGCGATGGCCATGCAAGGCTGATCGGGAGCAGTTAAGGGTTAAGTGTCTTGCTCAAAGGACACTTCAGCATGCTACCAGGAGGAGCAGGGAATCGAACCATCAATCTTCCAATCACTCTCTACCTCCTGAGCCACTGCCGCCTATCAGAACCATCTATGATAGTACAAATCAAATGACTAGATTAATTTACTAAGTAATTTTTCCACAAGATTTTATCATAACTATTTAAGGTCTATTTATAATCCATGACTCAGCTTAGGGTAGTCATGGAGTTTATTCATGACTAACACCCTACAAGTTCAGTGTGGCGCTGTAAAACACAAGAATGATAAACGGCAGCTTGTAAACACAGTGGTTACAGAAAGACAAAAATAAAAAGCTTTTGTGAAAATACTGCTTTAGATAGGGATCACCCTATATACATACACTGCACACACACACGCATCTCCCCTACCCTGGTACCCCCATACAGTCCACATCCCGTACAGCAGTGCATTTCAGTTGCTCCCGGTTTGACACAAAATAGGCTGAAACTTGTTTAAGCACAGCATCTGAGGCGTGCCTGCCCTGTGCACACAGTGAGACAAAAAGAAAGACAGAGAAAGAAATGCACACAGGAGCACACACACACACACACACACACACACACACACACACACACACACACACACACACACAGCCCTTAAACACCACATGAGAAGAGAGAATTTTCAGTTATACACAGGAAACAAACAAATGTCATCGTTGAAATAGACATAGACGTGTGTGTGTGTGTGTGTGTGTGTGTGTGTGTGTGTGTGTGTGTGTGTGTGTGTGTGTGTGTGTGTGTGTGTGTGTGTGTGTGTGTGTGTGTGCGCGCGTGTGTGAGTATACCCGTTCCCACATTCAGGTACGTGTAAACTTTGAATCGCGCTCACGGTTCACACACGAAACAACCAGATGTTTTCGCTTCACCGTGTGCAATGAGCTACGGAATCGACAACAAACATTTTGGTACTGACTGGGTTTGAGACACGTGCAGGGATACAACTGCGCAGTGGAAAAAAAATCAATGCAATTTGTATCAGGATGATTTAGGGGTTTAGTATATTTGCATGGAAGATATTGAAATTACTTTTCGAGAATATATCATTCTCTGAATGTAATAGTATTCAAGTGTCCCCCCCCCCTGTCATTTGGACTGTGGGGGAGAGGAGAGAGAGAGAGAGAGAGAGAGAGAGAGAGAGAGAGAGAGAGAGAGAGAGAGAGAGAGAGAGAGAGAGAGAGAGAGAGAGAGAGAGAGAGAGAGAGAGAGAGAGAGAGAGAGAGAGAGAGAGAGAGAGAGAGAGAGAGAGAGAGAGAGAGAGAGAGAGAGAGCATGTGGTTGCAGTGGTTCTCAACCAGAACGTCAGTTCTGATGACCCCAAGAGATTCCGGGGGTCCGGAGGGTCTGCAGCAAAGTTAATATTGTTTCGTTTACATTAAGACATTAGCCCTCCCCCGTTAGGGAATAATGGCGGTTTTGAACATAGTTTGACTGAACTGTAACTATAGTATAAACGGGTGGGATGTTTGGACTCAATCATATCTAACATTACAGATCTTCTCAGGTTGGGGGTCTTATCAAATGGGGTCTGTGGCCTAACGCAAGTCGAATTGAGGGTCCTTGATGTGGAAAAAGGTTGAGAATTAGTGCACTATAGGATGCATGTGATTTAGGCACGCTTGCAAATCAATCTGTAGTCCATTATATATTAGTATATTCATATTAAACATAAGAGGACCGTTGGGTTACGTCTCCTTGTCGTCGTTAATTTGGCATACAGATTTTTCTGTCGCGACATGACGATATGATATGGGCAAGGCATGAAGACGCAGCATAAGGAAATATATGAAATAACCACGAGCCTTGCTAAGTTGGAAAAAAAATATCCCAATTATCACGATGTGACGATACCAAAAAAAAAAACCATTTCAAATCGTGACCTTAAAGACTAATCGATAGGACTGGGCGATATTGACAAAAATATATATAGCAATAACGTGTGTATTATGGGGATAACAGCTAGAACGATCAAGGAAAACATAGCATTACTTCACTTTAATGCAGCTTTAAAAACAACATTTGACTGTATCACGATATTTCGACAGCCGAAGCCGAGGACAGACAGCTGGTCTCATATCAATATCACTGTGTATCGCCCGGTCCCAGCGATGCAGCCCCCGCTCGGTGCATTTCTTACCTCCTCACTGAACTGGAACCCAGCGCGGTGCTGGAGTCGAGGTTCCCATGTCGGACTCCAGAAGTTCACCTCCGTGACGCCCCCACCTGCTTCGACGCGCCGCGCTGCTCCAGCGACGCCTTGGACAAGATTCCACCGACACCCACGGCGGAGGCTTGTTTAATTGTGCCGGCACGCCGCGTCGGCGTTCCACTCGGGAAGAACCGTGCCGCGGCAGCGCGGTCCTCCCCGGCGGGCGGAGCCGCGTTGACGGTGGGTGTCCAACGCCCCCGCCTCGCGGCGCAAGAGCGCTAGCGCTACAGTAGGCGAGATGAGACGGATGGTGCACGTAGTGGTGGTGCTGGTGGTGCGTGGAGTGATGGTGGTGGTGGTGCGTGTGGTGGTGGTGCGTGTGGTGGTGGTGCGTGTAGTGATGGTGGTGGTGGTGCGTGTAGTGATGGTGCGTGTAGTGATGGTCGTAGTGCGTGTAGTGATGGTGCGTGTAGTGATGGTGCGTGTAGTGATGGTGCGTGTAGTGGTGGTGCGTCCAGTGATGGTGCGTGTAGTGATGGTGGTGGTGCGTGTAGTGATGGTGCGTGTAGTGGTGGTGGTGGTGGTGCGTGCAGTGGTGGTGGTGGTGCGTGTAGTGATGGTGGTGGTGCGTGTAGTGATGGTGCGTGTAGTGGTGGTGGTGGTGGTGCGTGTAGTGGTGATGGTGCGTGTAGTGGTGGTGCGTGGAGTGGTGGTGCGTGTAGTGGTGGTGCGTGTAGTGATGGTGCGTGTAGTGGTGGTGGTGGTGGTGGTGCGTGCAGTGGTGGTGATGGTGCGTGTAGTGGTGGTGCGTGTAGTGATGGTGGTGGTGCGTGTAGTGGTGGTGCGTGTAGTGATGGTGCGTGTAGTGGTGGTGGTGGTGGTGGTGCGTGCAGTGGTGGTGATGGTGCGTGTAGTGGTGGTGGTGGTGGTGGTGCGTGTAGTGGTGGTGCGTGTAGTGGTGGTGCGTGTAGTGGTGGTGCGTTTTTCTGTCTGTATGTACAATACACTGAAACATTTACAGTAAACAACCCTGTGTCAGCAATTCACGTTCTGACAAAAGTAGGATATTTTGCAAGTTTGCATAAATATGCAGTATATAAAATCTGTACATATACTGTTAAACGAGGTGGAAAACAAAAGGTCATGACTATGTCTGTGCGCGCGTGTGTGTGTGTGTGTGTGTGTGTGTGTGTGTGTGTGTGTGTGCGCGCGCGTAAATGTTCTAGAAAAGCCAGGGGAGGAGTTATTCTACGGTCTTATTGCAAAGTGTGTACACTGGGTGCAATTGTATATACTGTGTTCTGATCCATAAACGTCAGCAAAGAAATATCTTGCAACTTTGTGACGATTGTAAAATGAACGAATGCGTAATTATTTGTACACCTGGATAGATATTTGTGAATACACATTTTACCCTTACAAATTCTGTATCTCTATATACTTTGTATATAAACACCTAATATACAGTATGTTCCCACTTGTCATATGTATTTTTCTTTTGCAAATGGACATTATCAAATGTGTCGGCAGTCCTGTGCCAGTGCTATACACAGAAATACCTCTTACATGGGTTTCTACAACCTTTTCCTTCCCCTACACAGGTAAGCGTATGGATTTACCTCTACTACAATCTGTCTGCAGGGCAGTACCCAACCCAGCATGGCTGATGCTCTTTGGAGTATACTTCCTGCCCTCTAGCGGTGAGACATGTAATACAGTTTAAAAACCCAGTATGGGTTTAGGGGATGGAAGTAGCAATTGTAGTAGAATGTAGTAGTAGTTGTAGTCTGTAGTAGTTGTAGTAGCAGGCTATTAGTTATAGTAACCCAGTATAACTAGACACGAAAATATAAGACCTATTTATTACATTATTAGGTATTAGGTATTATTATAATGAGTATTATTTAGGTCCGAGCCAACAGAATGTGGACGAAGACCTTTTTGTTATCGCTCCGTTTATTCAGTTTCTTCTGATTCTTCTGCTTTTCTGAAGCGGCTTTTTGGAGACCTTAAGAAACTCGAAAACTCATGAAACTTTGCATACTCGTCGGTCCTGGTGTGGCATTGGATGTTCTATGGGTCCCGTGCATGGGCATGGCTAAATGTTTCCCTTTTTCCATGAAAACTCACGAAATTCGGTACACATATGTAACATCATTAGACTTAAAAAAAAAAATATATATATATATATATATATATATATATATTTCTATATTGCCACCATTAACTAAACCCAACAGGAAGTCGGCCATATTTAATTAAAGGTGCCATTTAGTTATTAGTTGTTTTTTGGTCATTGTTACGCTTTGTACTTTTGTACTTTATTGGATCGATTTCAAACTTGGTGAGTGTCGACAAGACACCTTCACGATCAAAAGTTATTAAACACCTGATTGATGGGTTGATCTGGTTGATGGGAGATATACTGTATATAGGTCCATTGGATGAAGTTATTACAGCTTTGATCTTGAACCATTAAACAGCCCATCCTGTATTAACAGGCCAACTGTTCATATATATATTGAACCATATATTTATTGACTGATATTGCATTGCTGTCTACTCAGGCATATTCAAATTGTCCTTTGAATGTGTAGTATGCTGAATTTGAGGGGGTGGGGGGGTATAAGAAGATCGTATTTAAAAAAAAAAAAGGACAAAAATCAGGAAAAGTCATGGAACCTTTGTCCACCTCCCAAAGTATCTGTTTATTTGGTTTAGCAACATCTGTGTGTAAACATCTGCTTTTGTTTAAAATGTCAAATTTATCTCTGGATCTCAATATGCCAGTCGAAAAAGCAGTCTTATAATGTAGTGGTGGTTCACAATGATTTAACCCTTTGTATGAGTCAAATACACTACAGGAATTTGTACATCTGTGTGTGTGTGTGTGTGTGTGTGTGTGTGTGTGTGTGTGTGTGTGTGTGTGTGTGTGTGTGTGCGTTCACTTCCTCCCACGGGCCCACTCTCGAGCCTGCTGAGCAGCATCGTTGCTGAGCCACTTCAAAGCTGACCAAACCTCCCGCTGGAAACCACTCAGGGAAGGAGGGCCGGCGAGCCGTCTGACAAATGGGCTGAAGTGCAGTCTATGTCTGCTCAGGGAATTTCTACTCTCAGCCGTGGTCCACACGTGTTCACGTTAAACACAGAGGTTTATGATCACTCTAATTTTATTTCAGGTGTACCCAAGGTAATACATTAACTTCCTTTGAAGGTTATAATTTATCTATCTACCTTTCCTATATATATATATATATATATATATATATATATATATATATATATATATATATATATACCTACCTACCTTGCCTATCTATCTATCTATCTATCTATCTATCTATCTATCTATCTATCTATCTATCTATCTATCTATCTATCTATCTATCTATCTATCTAGCCACTTCCTGTTACCATCAGGCCAGTTGTTTGTTTTATCCTTTCATCGAAGTCGGCAGTGGAAAATGCGACCTCTTCACACTGTTTGTTTATTGGTTTAATGTTGTGCCCATCCCTGCATTTTGTTTTATAAATCGGAGTGACAGGATGTTGTTAGGTCATTACTCAGTGTTTCTAATTGTGGTGGATGGGGTGGCTTGAGCAGCCACACCTGATGCCCGTTGGTTGGGCGAAGGAGCATCAGGTTAAAAACCCCGTCACACACTCGGTCAGGGTGGGAGCCCTGTGTCATGACGTGTTCCTTCTGCTCCTGGCTAATTCCACCGAGCCTCCTCTCTACAATAAACTGGTGGTAACAACCGCCTGTCGTCTGTGTCTCTGTGCTGAGGTCCCTGAACATGCCACTTGGGTGGCGTATGGCGGAAAATCTGCCACAAATAACATTTACTGTTTTATATTGTGTTTTTTAAATATTTGTTAAACATGTCTGCCAGCTCACTATGCTACTGCATGCATGCTGCATTTAATACACAGGCTCAAACATGTTTGAGACAAGTGTTTTAAGTGTTTTATACTCTTTTTTTAATACTTTCTTGCATTGTACAGAAACAGAATGGGGTTGTATGAGATACCGGTGAGGTGCTTTATTGTATTTAACCCAGTTGTTTTATGGTTTCATCAAGGGCATCATGTGTGTGGAAGCTGCTGAATAAACCACCGGCTGGTCGACAGCCATCATCCTGTCCACTCATCACCCTTTCTTCCGCCGCACCTCACAGAAGAGATCACATTTGATTAAAAAAATATATCAAAACGCAGAGTATACCCTGTGAGGCTGCTCCAGAAATGTTGGGCATGCATAGGGTTACAAACCAATCGATCTGTGTGTCTAGATAACAGCAACATAATACAGTAACTATTACATTCAATCCCTTATTACTAAGGGCCAAATTATTTGAAGACTGTAATCTCATGTCTGATTTAATCAATAAATTAATCTGAATTCTAATCCCTGATCGTTTCTATTGTATTTTCTATATCTAGAGGTGTTAGACTGTGCCTTTCCATGTGCTTTGCGGCTGAAGTGTCTCATAAACAAATGCTGCTTTAAAAAAAAAAATCCATAAATTCAAACAGTAGACAGTTAATTCCTGCAAAGGTTAACAGTTGTGTGGCTGCCTTTTCGCAGCTGCATCTGGACATCTAAGGTCTGTGTGCCTGTAAAGCATATTTATGGTGTGACAAAAGAGGATGAATATATATGAACACTGACATATATTGAATCTTTTATTGTAGCTTTTCTCCTTTATATATCTACAATCATTCTGTTCTCTTTCGCTTTTCTCCGGACTTTCATTTTCTTCAACATCTCCAAGGATCTCGACACAAACACAGAAGCCATGCAACATTGAACGCGGAGAACAAAATTTGCAGAACCTCACATACTTTGGCTAAAATCAATATCTAATCCATTGATAACATTGGTCCTTTATTGGACGGGAAAACAGTCCTCCAGCTGACTGACTTGAGTATCATACTGCAGCTTTGGCTCCACGCCCTGGGTGCAAACCAAACCTTCAGCGTATGGGACCGCTGATAGAAGCAGCTGGAATACTTTATCTACAGCAGACCAACCAGCACCCCCGCCTCTTTCTCTTTCAAAGAGCTGCTGGTAAGGATAAAGAAAAAATGCTCATTTATTGTTTTTCCCCTCATGGCTATTTACCGGTGCCCATCAAATAGGTCCACAACACACATTGTGACAAGTTTCAGGGGAATACAGTCTGAGAACCCACTTTGGAGGTTAAAGATCTTCTCCTTGAACTGTATTTCAGCCAATTCGACAGACATTGACATGGGAGGTATCACCAGTGAGAGAGAATCAATCAGTCAGAATGAATACAATAATAAATATCAGGCACCATTTCCAATAACTTCATTGTAAGTCAAATATTAGTCATTATCAGTCAAATATTCAAAAAAAAAAGATAAAATACCCATTTAAAATGTATTTCTATGGTCTACGATAGGAGCGTGCGAACGTTACGCATGCGCATTGGCCACTGGTCCCGTTGTCGCGCCCCCACCTTTCAGTGGTACGCGCATGATAGCGCTGATCACGAAAACAACCTAAAAACATAGACACCGTCAAGACTTGCACCGTTGGATCCCAAAATATCTCAAACCAAAACGATCACAGAGGATATATTTGATCTATTTTTTTAACAGTTTTCTAGTTTTATGGTTTTGTTGTTTGTTTTTTACTTTATTTTCATTTTTTATTGGAAGAAAAATGGTTGATTGACAATTTAAAACGGACACAATCAATACATGTAAACAATCTTGATTTCCACTGGATCCTAAACAAAAAAAACAAACAAACAAAAAAAAAATATATATATATATATATATATACACACACACATAGTGAAATAACTTGCAATGTTAACGCAGCGAGAGAAGGAGCTTCTTGCGCAGATATGGGAGAGAAATATTCCCGTTGCCGATGACATTGGGGCAGAAGCTCTTCTTAGGTGAGTTCATTATTCCTGTGCATATATTAGACACGGAAAACCACGCTGTTGGGCATAGAATAAAAGTCATATCTTCATATATGGTGTGGGGAAAAAATAATTGAGAATTTTATCAATATGGGCCTATTATTCAGAATACACGTTACTAAGCGTCTCTTGAGTGACAGTTGAGTTGCGTCGAGTGTCAATGTTCACTCCATTCATATTCATATTCATATTCATATTCATATTCATATTCATATTCATATTCATATTCATATTCATATTCATATAGGATGTTCACGACTTTCCCCGGCTCCAAGACTTACTTCTCTCACCTGGACATCAGCGCCCGCTCACCGCACCTCCTGTCCCACGGCCGGAAGATTGTCCTGGCCATCGCCAAGGCGTCCAAGGACATCGACCGTCTGACAGACACTCTGGCCCCGCTCCAAACGCTGCACGCCTACCGTCTCCGAATTGACCCCGCTAACTTCAAGGTCAGTCTGATGGTCGGTCGAGGAGATGTTTTATATTGAATTTAAAAGAGGAACTCGCACTGGCTCACACAGGCGGTTTACTGGATGTTTGATGGAACGTTTGAGGGCACTTTACCTAGACAGACGAATGATCTAGATTAGGCAATAACCTCAATATGCCAAATAGGCCTTGATGGCGACGTACTGTATACGGTGGTTCTTTGAAGGAGGGTGGCCCGAGGAGGAGGAGGTGATATAAGGATGTTAAAGGGGAGGGCGGGATGGGGGGATATATATGACTGTAAATCACCAGAGAAGGTTGTGGTTAGTATACATCCTTTACTGTGTAGGGCGAAGGTTAGGGGTTAATCCCTCGTGACCTTTGAGCATCCACATTGTCCCTAAAGCTTCTTGTTTTTGTCTGCAGCTTTTCTCGCACTGTATGCTGGTCACCCTGGCCAGTAACATGGGAGACAGCTTCACGCCGGTTGCACATGCGGCCATGGACAAGTATCTTTCTGCGTTCTCAGCCGTGCTCTCTGAGAAATACAGATGAGACCCGTCCATGGTCCACAACCAACCAAGCAACCAACCAAGCTGCCGTCCACTTAGAAGCCAGTCCAAATGGATTCCTTAGAGATGTAAAGTCTGTCATTATGTATGCCATTTATAATAAAAGTGTGCGATCTACTGTTCCCATGTCTTGTTGCAAGGAATGGAGTCCACTTTGGTTTGGGTAAGCTGCATTTAGGGTCGTTTATGAAGCAGTAGCGGCACCTTGTGGCGGTACTGGGCTGTGGTTCCGCGCAGGGCCACATGAATAGGAGCAGATTGTAAATCAATGTAGCCTTGCGCATTGCATAATTCTCAAACGATGCATTTTGAAACCTGATACCCCCACCTCCCTTTTATTATATTCTGTATGTGCTCTGTATACCTGACTATTTATGTTCAGCTATTTTGGCCATTTTAATTATCATTTTATTCGTATTATTTTTTTAATTTTCGCTTTTTACTCTGTTTATTTTATTATTATTTAATTTTCAATATTTTCTGACTGTTGAGATTTTTGAATGGCAATTGTCTGTTGTGTAACGCATGACCTCAACATGACAAATTCATAGTATGTAAATGTACCTGGGGGAATAAAATTATTGTGACTGTGACACTTATTACTGATATATTATTATTATTATTATTATTATTATTATTATTATTATCATCATCATTATTATTATTGCATCACAATTATCCACAGCCGAGGCTAGTTTTACCCACAACACCTGAGTTCCAGGTAAAACATCTCCCAGAATATTAGTTAAACCATCCCCAAACATATAAACAACCCTGTGACATAAGTCAACCAAAGGAACAGTAAATACAAATATGTTGTAGTTATAGATTGTTATTTATGCTTATCCCATTAGCGTTCCACGACACCAGGCAACTTGTTCAATTCCGAAAAAAAACTTGCTGTACTTAAAAATAATCTATCATTTATATTTCTTATCCATCCTAATTATTAAATTTTAATTTAATTTAATTTAATTTAATTTAATTTAATTTAATTTAATTTAATTTAATTTAATTTAATTTAATTTAATTTGTATATTGTTTTATTTCTGTTGACATCCCCGCCCTATTCTTTCCCCCGCTGCACGGCATGGACATTTAGAGCCAATGTTCATTCTGACAATATAGCCTTTTGCAATCATAAGCCTACACGTTTTGTTTTTTTGTTTGTTTTTTGATTTGTTCGTTTTTACAAAGCAAACAAATCTAAAAATGACCCAAACTTCTCTGTCAGTGAGTTGGAACCAAAGAATTGTCTCAGTTCTTCAATTATTATTATTATTATTATTTTTATTTATTTATTTATTTATTTATTTATTTATTTATTTATTTATTTACATTATGATATTATGATTATTATTATTACATTATCATTATTATAATAATAATAATTATTATTATTACATTATCATTATCAAAATTTTTATTATTATTATTATTATCACAATTTATTATTATTATTATTATTATTATTATTATTATAGGTGTTGTTCTTTAAGATGATGAGTATTATTGAGTAGTACTAGGCCTACAACCATTTTGTCTGTTTCATGATAAACGAATCCCAAAGAATTCAAAAAGTTCCAATCGAAAACGAAAAGGTGGAGGCTATTTTTTGTAAAACAGGAATGAATGGAGGAATGACCTGGGCCCCATGAGTGGATTTTTTTTAAGGAAACTGTGATTGTGTCACTCCCCCTAAATGTAATCCTCACAATTCAAGCCATGCAGGTTTTCAGAAAACGATCTGTAATTGCCCCTGATAATCAAAGCCCAACTATTGTTTTTAACGTCGATTTAATGTGCAGTTAATAAAAGTAAAACTGTCCTGAATCTGGTGAGATGAGGATTGTTTTTTATAGTGTGGAAAAAGCCTCATAAACCCAGATTTCTCATAACAATCCAGTCGCTAGAGGATGATTTCGTTGAATGTATAGTCTCGTTTTGTTTACTGACTCCCGAGAAAAAGCTTTTGTACAAAATGCATCACCGCCCTTTTCTTAGCAGAGGAACGCCTCTGGGTGGGGGCGAGCCCCACGAACCCAAATGTTGATTGTGGGCTTTGACAAACCTGCAGATATTAGATAAGGACAACACTGTGATGTAAGTTCAAGAACCTCTTAGTCATTGTTTGCTCACTCTGGCTTTATGTCTGATGAGATAACAGAGTAACTGTTACACAAACTATTATTTTGCGTGTGTTTTAATCCTGCAGATTGAATCGCAACGTCGCTTTGATATTGCAGACAAACGTCTTTGATTTATAGATGATCGATTTGATCGTTTCAAAATAGGCTTGGAATAAACGAATAAAAAAAGGAAGTTAAGCATACAGTACTCCTCACTTAACGACATACCTATTTAACGACCTGCTGCTGTTGTATGCTCTGCCCTTACGAGGACTTCAGGCCTTGAGCCTTCCTCGCTGATAGTAGCTCCAAGATACTTGAAATGGTTGACTTCTTCAAGTTTATTCCCATTTACTGTGATGTTCATGTCAATGGTTCGGATGGAGTTGGTCATGATTTTAGTTTTCTCTGCGTTGATTTCCACGTCATATCTGGATGATGCTTGTGTCCATTCTCTTCACAAGGCTCGCCAGCTCTATAGACACTATATACACTATATACACTGTATAAACCATATACACTATATATACTATCTACACTATATACACTATATAAACTATATATACCATATACACTATATTTACTATATACACTATATACACTATATAAACTATATATAGCTCTATATACATATATATACAGCTCTATATACACTATAGACACTATATACACTATATACACTGTATAAACCATATACACTATATATACTATCTACACTATATACACTATATAAACTATATATACCATATACACTATATATACTATATACACTATATACACTATATAAACTATATATAGCTCTATATACATATATATACAGCTCTATATACACTATAGACACTATATACACTGTATAAACCATATACACTTTATATACTATCTACACTATATACACTATATAAACTATATATACCATATACACTATATATACTATATACACTAAATACACTATATAAACTATATAAAGCTCTATATACATATATATACAGCTCTATATACACTATATACACTGTATAAACCATATACACTATATATACTATCTACACTATATACACTATATAAACTATATATACCATATACACTATATTTACTATATACACTAAATATACTATATAAACTATATAAAGCTCTATATACATATATATACAGCTCTATATACACTATATACACTATATACACTTTATAAACCATATATACCATATACACTATATATACTATATACACTATATACACTTTATAAACTATATATACCATATACACTATATATACTATATACACTATATATACTATATACACTATATAAACTATATTTACTATATACACTATACAGTATACACTATATACACTATATACAATATATACAATATATATACCATATACACTATATACACCACATACACTTTATACACTTTATACACTATACAGTATACACAATATATACTATATACACTATATACACTATATAAACTATATATACCATATACACTATATATACTATATACACTATAGACACTATATACACAATATACACTATATACACTATATATACTATATACACTATATAAACTATATTTACTATATACACTATATACACGATATACGCTATATACACTATATATACTATATACACTATATACACTATATAAACTATATACACTATGTACACTATACAGTATACACTATATACACTATATACAATATATACAATATATATACTATATACACGATATACACTACATACACTTTATACACTTTATACACTCACATGCCACTTTAAATGCACATATCTGTATATACATAGCCATATTCCTTCAACCTATTCCATTTTATTTCAATTTATTTTTTATTGTATTTTATTCTATATATTTTTTATCTTATTCTATAAGTATTCCACTTACTGTATTACGTTTTAGGAGTCAGTTAGTCGGTCTATAGAAAGGAATTTTCTACTTTTTATTTTATTTTATTTTTGTACTTTTTCCTAGGACTTATTGTGTGCTATCACCGGGTGCGTTGCATTACATTTCACTGCATATATGTATGGAAGTATGTATATGTATGTGACAAATAAAAATCTTGAATCTTGAATCTTGAATACAGTATACACAATATATACTATATACACTATATACACTATATAAACTATATATACCATATACACTATATATACTATATACACTATAGACACTATATACACAATATACACTATATACACTATATATACTATATACACTATATAAACTAAATACACTATGTACATTATACAGTATACACTATATATACTATATACACTATATACACTATATACAATATATATACTGTATACATCTCATCTCATCACCGTTCTCGTTCCCACAGTCTGACAGTATTCACTACACTAGCGTTCTTCCTCGCTTATCGACCAATCCACTTAACGACCTGGTCCTCAGAACGGAACTCGGTCGTTAAGTGAGGAGTACACGTACGCTTATAATGATCTGAAATTGTATTTATTTATTTTTAATTTGTATTAACTACCGAAGTTAATGATCTATACACGTATTGATATTTTTTATCAGTTCCATTTTTAATCGAACTAAGTAATATCATTTTTTATGATAAAATAATTGGATGATGTCGAATTGAATAAAAGAAGAATACAACGAATACAATAATAGGATTATGAAATACAAGAGGTAAATATTGGACTTTTAACAATATTGTATTTATTTGGTCAAGATTTATAAACGCTTCACTAAACGTTTCATGCTGCTTTTTTAAGCACCATGGCGAGATCAATCTTCATCCTGTGCTCTATATCTATCATACATTTTTGTATTAAATACACATTTCACACATGCATGTCATAACCACAAATTGTAAAAATAAAAATAAAATACAATTGAAAAAAAAACGCCAGAGGCCAAAGGAGTCATTTGTATCCGTTTTTATTTTCTGAGACCCGGTCCCGTTGACCCGGAGGGGGCGCCACGGAAGGATGGACTCCGTGCTTGGGAGGCTTCTTAACGGTACTTCTCGGCGAGGGCCAGGGCCAGCTGAGCCAGGAACTTGTCGACGGAAACGTGCACCTGAGGGATGAAGTCCTCGGGGAACAGGATGGCCATCACCACCAGGATGCAGTGGGTGAGGATCTGAAGGGGGGAGAACAGAAAACGTTTCTTATTCGAACATGGGAAAAGCACACATCGAATAATAAGAATGATAACAATAATAATGATGATGGTAGTAATCGAATGTTTCTGCGATGTAAATAACAAAAGAGGGTTGCGTTTATCTGCGTAACGTCATTTTTGCATTTAGGCCGACGTCTTTTGCGTCATCTAGCTTTGGCACCTTTTTTTCTTAAAATATATTTTTGAATTTTGCCGCCTTTCCCCCCCCCTTTTTTAAAAACATAGAATTGAGATTTTAGCGTCTATGTTATATATATATATATATATATATAACATATATTATATAATATATATAATATAATATATATATATTATATTATATATTTATATATTTATTTATATTTATATATTTATTATATAATATAATATATATAATATAATATATATATATAAATATAATATATATATATATTATATATATATATATATATATATATATATATATATATATATATATATATATATATATATATATATATATATATATAAAATAGACGCTAAAATCTCAATATTATATAATATATATAATATAATATATATATATATATATATATATATTTTTTTTTTTTTTTTTTTTTCATTTAAAATAAATATTTCTATAGTTTTGGTTTTGACGTCTTTTTTTTTTTTTACTTAATGACAATTTAATTATGTTTTGTTTGTTTTTTTCATTTTGGCCGCGTCGAGTTTATTGTTTCGATCTTGCTTTCGACCCCTTTAAAACAAAACAAAAATCGATAGTTTGGGGTTGTTATGAATAAATGACGACGACCAAAAAAGAACAAGGTTACGCTGTAATGATATATATATATATATATATACATATATATAACCTTGAAGTTGACGGGGTCGACCCTCAGCATGAAGGCGTGCAGCTCGCTCAGGCTCAGCAGGCCTCCCTTCAGATCGTCCAACTTGGTCACGGCGTCGTACACGCCGTTCATGATGGTGATCCCGTGCTTCTTCACCGGGGCCGAGTTGGGTCCCAGGTCCTTCCAGTGGGCGAAGTAGGATTTGGTCTGCGGGTACACCGCCACCATCCTTGGAGAGACGCCATGCGGTTGGAAAAAACAGCCACAGCTCCATCAACCCAACTGAATGACGTACATTTTAAAATACTCAACATGAATGCAATAATAATAATAATAATAATAATCATAAAGATATTAACAATTAAAATCCTTCTCACCTGGAAAGGGCATTGCTGCCGATCTCCTCCTTCCTGCTTCTCACTTTGTCGAAGAAGGCCCTGACGGTGGCCTTGTCCTTGGGGCTCAGACTCATGGTGCTTGCTTTTGGGGGGTTTATGGGGGACAACAGCTGGATCGCCATCGGGTGGTCTTATTATGGGACGCGGGGCTTCCCAGCCCGCCCCCAGCTCCGCGCCTCTCCGCTCGCCATTGGCCGAGGGAGATGCAGATGATGGAGAGAGATGCAGATAGTGGGGTTTCTGTGAATTGCGGGGCGTCGTCTCCCGTTATCTGATGAGGCTTCGTGGGGAAACGCATTGTTGGGAGCGGCGAGGTTCTGACTGGGCCGGGTTGATGGGCGTAGACGCGTGACAGTGTCAATAAATATAGAACTATGTCTGGTGAAAAATGGAATTGAATTAAATAGAAATTATGAATGAGCAATGAATTTCATGCCACTCATGCTCGTCTTCCCCTCCATAGTTATGATTATGATGATGATGATTATTATTAGTTTATAGATAATATAGATATATAGATTTATAGATAATAATATCAACAATATTATTATTACTATTACTACAACTATTATTATTATTATTATTATTATTATTATTATTATTATTATTATTATTATTATTATTATTATTATTATTATTATTATTATTTTATATAGCAGAGGTAGTAGTAATAGAGTTGTAGTGGTATTGTAATTATTATGGTTGCTGTTATTAATAATAATCATTATCACACTATTACAAATACTACTACTACTACTACTAGTACTACTACTACTACTACTACTACTAATAATAATAATAATAATAATAATAATCGTATCATCATCATCATCATCATCATCATCATCATCATCATCATCATCATCATCATCACAAATATAGATATAAGTAATAAGAAGTAATTTACCCCTGGGATTATTAAAGTATTTCTGATTCTGATTCTGATTATAACTGCAGGCAGCAGGGGGGCAGGGTAGTCGCCCCTTTGTTGAAGTTGAATGGGTGAATGTGCCTTGGCTCTTTGTTCCGGTGTGTTTTGTGACTGTAGGAGCTAATTCGTTCAGCCTGGTCACAGTGTATTTTTGCGATGGGGCAGTGTTTGCGGCTGTGGGTGGGTTTCCTACGCCGCAACTAATGGCGGTTTTCATTCTGAAGGAGGGCTGCATGATTGTGGCTGAAATGATAATCACGATTATTTTAGTCTGTATTGTGATCACGATTAATTTGGACAATTATTAATGCATTTTGGGGGGCATAATTGTTTTATGGCACTTTGCAAATCAACAGAAAGCTGCCTTCACAGTAATAATGTATTTTATAAATCTATAAATAAATAAACTAAGGTTAGTGGTTTAACTGACTCCAATTCTAGAAGATATATAACAAAATTAATTGTTTGGCTCTGGGCAAAAGGCTTCGGCCAGGTAGTCTCCCAGGCCTCAGTTTGGTGTCGGGGGTAGGTGGTGTGGGGATGGTGTGGTGAGCAGCCACACGTGACCTGGATCTAGGTGATTGGGATCAGGGTGGCTGCATAACCGTTGCACATTGGTTGGGCTCAGGAGCAACAGGTTAAAAACCCCCATTCCCACACACACACACAGGATAGGAGCCCTGTCATGACATGTTCTATCTGCTCCTGGGCTCATTCCAGCTAGCCCACTCTCTACAATAAACTGATATTTACATGCTCCGGTCTTCTGTTTCTCTTTGCAGGAGGTCCCTGAAAACGCCACCTGGGTGGCGTGTAGTGGTTAAACTGCCACAATGAGTGGCAGTTTAACCACTGGTGGCATGTGTCTAACAACAGCAAGTCAAAATGTTTTGTGATGTGTTGGTGGTGCGTTTTAGTTTCTACTTATTGCAAATGATAACATTCCAAAGAAGCAGCTGTCATCATCCACAGTTGCCATACATTATCTTTTGTTTCACAAGGATCACCCATTGCAATTGCTTTATGTATGTGACTACGATTATTGGGATGAGTCATATTCAATTTCAGGCAAAGTTGCAATAACATCATATATGTTTGAGTTTGTTATACAACTAATTATATCGGCAAAATTGATCACAGACTGAGACATATTATGTTGGCCTTCCAATCCATGGGGTGCTTTGGTCATCTTTGGCAGATTTCTTTGCAACTGGACTGGGTGTTGTGTTATGTCAATAATCTGTTTGTTTAGTCTGGTGATTTCAAATAAGGGTTGGCTTTCATTGAATGAGTGACGGTATGACAGAAATGCCTGGAAACACAGTCAATGTTGTTGTAATAAGCTACAAAGCGGCTGGGTGAGTCATACTGCAAATATCCAACAGTGCTGCATGCGTGTGAATCTACCTGCATAACATGATCCCTGTTTAATAATTGGACATGTATTGCCGGTAATTGTTAATAAGCATGCGTCATTATTTTCCAGTGATCTCTGAATGGCTTTACCAACTGGTATGGCTATATTCCGTCCTGCAAAGTCATCATTTTCAACACCAATACAGCCAGTCACTGCTTCAGCATATGTTAATGCAATACTGTCTTACAGAAGGTATGTTGCCTTGGCAACTTTGATATTGGAATATATCCGCTTCATAAAAAGTTGTCTCTTATTCTACCGGACGTCTTCATAATAAGTAATGAATTATAATGTTACAAATCAAGGCTTTATTAATATTGTTGGGCTACTTTAGTGTTTAATGTTGACTGCAATCCTGTCTATTTGGACTATCCGAACTGTGGTGTTACTACATATGTTATTAGTTGTTGGTTTGGTTTTGCACATGTATGGCAAGCCGTTTTAACATTTAATCCTTAGGATGATCTAGTCACTTTTTTTAAGATAGTAGTACTTATATTATAATGACTATTTGCTATTTCAGCAGTTGTATTTTGACAAGTAACTATTTTAGTTTTACTAGTCAAAATGTATCCTGGTTAACATTTTGTTCAACTTTCCTTAGAGTGACTCTATTGTCTTTAGCCTATAAAATAATTTCATAGCCGCCTGTAAAATTAGATAGGAGGCAACACAATTTTATAGCCATACGTAAGCCCTGTGTATTGTCTACAGAGGAAAATAGGGGGGGGTGTTTCCAAGCATACGTAATTGCAAATAGGGTTGTTTTGTTGTGTCTCTAATAGGCCTGTCTAGTAGTAGTCATGTGGAGTCAGACAGTACTATAAATTTGGTTTTCGTAAAATCTGTGTAACATACAATATGTATATTCTTGTTTTTGTCATGTGTTTTAATGAGTTTATAACATGCATTCATTTTAAGAGTAGAAGTTCTATCCTCATCATAATAGTTATCAGAGTACCTTCCCCACTATGCACAATGCTTTACACTACTGACAATTTAACCTCCACTTTTCCAGTTTATTATTATTATTATTATTATTATTATTATTATTATTTCAATAAGAATACATCTGATTTTATATTTAGCGCTGGATATTTGATACAATGTATAACTGTACAATTGTATTTTTTAGTAATTTACATACTAAACTTCTTTGGTTAAAAACCAGCAATTAATTAAGGCTTATATCATTTGATTTATTTTATATGTACAGTGTATATATCGGCACTGGATGGGGTGCAAACTTCACCACCCTGCGCACCTCTACCCTTGCCCTCGCATACTCCACGGCTGAGTAAGCCGCCCCTGCATGGAGTCACAGCAGCCATACAGCCTGTGTTGATGTTGTGCTTAACACCGCCATGAGGCTAATTAGTGGTGCCCTGCCATCAACCCCTGTCGAGTTTCTCCCCATACTGTCTGGCATTCCACCTCCAGAGCTCCGTCGTAACTTCCTGACCTTGAAGCTGGCCTGCAAGAGTGCAGATGAGCCAACAAGCCTGATCCCCCCCCCTGCTGAATATGGCCACCAGAGACTCAAACGCAGACACTTCTCCACCGAAGCTAGGAGACTCCTTACCACAAGCCCTCCACACCCTGGATGGATCCTTGACTGCTGGAACAAGCAATGGTCCGAGTCAACCTCCACGTTGAGGAAGTTCATCAACTCCCCTTCAAACAATCCGCCTGGGTGTGACCTACCACGGAATGCCTGGGTCAACCTCAACACACTTAGTAGCAAAGACCCAAACCTATCTGCATATGATTGGAGTGTCTGCCACAAATCTCTGTGAATGCGGAAAACCACAGACTGTTGAACACATCATTGATGAATGCCCAATCTTCAAATCACCACATGGAGTCAGTGGCCTCATTGAAGTGGATGACGATACCACTTCTTGGCTAATGTCCCAATTGCCTGTGTAGCCCTACACGAACGAACGAACGAAGTGTATATAATATCCGTGTAAAGCGGGCATTTGTTTATTTAACATTTTATTCATTTAACATCATAATTTATAGAATACGTCTCCTTTGTTTATCTTCATATTGAATTCAGCTTTTCCTGATAGTGTTTTCCTTTCTGTCTTCTGATTGGTCAACAACATAAAAGGGTTGTGTTGTGGTTGATTTTAAGTGAGATGGAATTGATTAACAGGTTATCCATCTCCATCCAGTGCCGTGTTTACAACAGAGTGAGTCCAACCACCATGTATCCAACCCCTCTGTTACACTATTTTACACCCTGGTTACTATTTTATTACTGATACTAGAAGGAGTTAGCATTCCATTGCTTATGTGATGCTTGCTGTACCGTTTGGCACACGGCAACCAACTCCTTGCTTTTTATATTTAGGTTTAACAGATGAGACCGATGTGGTGTGGGCATGGTGTGGTTTGAGCAGCCACACCTGTCCTGGGTCCAGGCAATTGGGGCCCAGGATCAGTGTGGCTGTATACTTGTTGCTCGTTGGTTGGTCTAATGAGCAACAGGTAAAAACCTCATCCCCACACACACTCAGGAGAGGAGCCCTTGTCATGACATGCTGTCCATCTGCTCCTGGGCTGATTCGACCTAGCCCACTCTCTCCAATAAATGTGTGTGTGAAACCCCATCATCTGTGTCTCTGTGCCGGAGATGCCTGGAAACGCCCCTTGGGTGGCAGGCGTGGTAGGCGAAACTGCCATAACCGAAGATTGTCTTTGAGTCCAAATCTTGTTTTTGTTTAATAGAAGAAAAAAAACAATCCCATCACAGATAAAACAGTTTGAGGTCAGTGACATAAGAAAACTATTAACAGACAAAATCACAGGGTTAACGTTAGCATAGGAAGCCATGGTATGAAATGAAAAGCAACGTGCATTTGTAGTAGTTTGTAGAAAACAGCCTGAGTGGGGTCTCTGTGCAGCTCCAACTGGCGATGGTGTTGTAATGAGGGAATTGCTGTCACTTGAAGTGGACGCTTGGCTCTCATTTCATAATAAGTCTTATCTTTTCATCGCCAAGGATGACTCTGAAAGAACAACGGGGACAGTGTTAATATAAGCTGCTGCTTCACCACCATTTCCATAACGTTTCTTTCCGGTGGTGGTTAGGTGATCGATGGGTCCAAGATCCACATTCAAGTGATATGGCCCCATGTGTCATAACGCTCTGCCAACCCCTTTATTGAAACAACTGTTTTGATCCTCTCAGATCTCTGAGAGGATGAAAAGGGTTAAAGCAATTCCATCAGCTTCTGCTTACCTGAGAAGTACAGCAGCAATCAGTCCTCCTCCGATTGGCCCCACCCAGTACACCCAGTGGTAAGTCCAGTAGTTGGTCATCACAGCCGGGCCAAAAGCCCTGGCGGGGTTAAGACATGTCCCCGACACATCACCCCTGGAGCAGGAAGCAAAGGAGAAGTATTCTCTGTTAGTCACTAAATTCTTAGCTTGGGGTGCATGATGAGTTTTGGGTGGGGCAGATAACACAACTCCACAATTCCACCTCCACCCAAAAAGACTTTGGCTGTAGACTGTGGATGATCTCACCCAGCGAGGATGTTGATAATCACGGTGCAGCCCACCAGGAAAGGAGCCAAGGGCGTTTTGGTCTTGGTGTTTACCGCAACCAGCAGCACCACCATGGTGACCAGGCAGGTCATGGCCAGCTCGCCGAAGATAGCGCCCGGAATCTGCTTCTCCGTCTTGAGGATGTCAAAGGCGGCCCCAGTAGCGTTGAAGTAGCGGTCTGCAGGTGTCATGATCTGCGGGGAGGTGGTGGCGATTACTACTGCAACTGCCCTCCAAGTCAACATCAACACAACACTAACACTAACAACTATCCAGCAAAACAGTCTGTCTTCAAACACGTTATGTCTACGATGAAATGACAATTTAATTGACTTAACATTCAGTATGAATGGATGGAAAAGGCTTTGCATTTATTTTGGTGAATTTGCAGAGCTAGCTTTTGAAATAATGACCTTTGCCATCCCAGCTCCCAGAACCCCTCCAATCAGCTGGCTGATAAGGTACGGTCCGACCATCATCAGCTCCATGCCTCCACACAGGTAGATGGCAATGGTGAAGGGGGGGTTGAAGTGGGAACCACTGGAAAGAGTGAGATACAGCTGAGAGAAGATTGAAGAGAGGTGGGCTACAGCAGGTAAAGCCCAATGTTCACTGTTGCATGTAACTCTGCAACCTTAGACTTAACTTCAATGGACAGGACAATAGGACAAACCTAATATAGTCTACTTATGTCCAATTATTTTACATTGAATCCTATCCTCATAGTGTTTACCTGATGTTATCCATGACTGCTATCATCACGGCCACCGCTAGCCCGTGTACCAGGGCGGGCTGCACCCTGCCTGCCGCAGGGACGTTCTCGATGACAGACACGCAGCCAATGAACACGAAGAACATGGTCCCCAGCACCTCAGCCAGGCAGGGCTGGACCAGCCTCTCGTACTTGTTGGGTGGCCGGGCAAGGGGCTCCTTCTTGCCCTTCTGCATGAGCGTAGAGTCTGTGTCCTCCATTTCCATTTTCTCGACTCCCATCGTGCTCTTGTATTAATCCCTCTGGTGTGATTTGAGAGCTGTTCCCTGCGTTCTTAGATTGCTTTACCACGGAAATGGAAATGGAAGATTCTTCGGGAGCCTTTACTGTACGCCTATAGAGCCCCACCTCTGCTCCGCTTGACTCAGTCTGCAGACCAAGTGAAGGGCACACAGAGGTGCTCCCGTCTTTTATAATCATTGTGTGATTCTGGCAGGCTGTATAGATATTGCCCCACAGGCCATAAAACATCAAAGGCATTGGAAAAATCACGATATTGATGCACTCATGATCCAGTACCTTGACCTCAAAGAGCTATTTTATCCAGTTATGTCCAGGATTGTCTACATAGTCTGGTTTGTTCTGCTGCCCTCCTTAAACAGCGTATACACTGAGGTGACCCCTTTGTCTTGGTTGATAAGGAATAAATATGAGGCTAATAAATGTGAGCTCGCACAGGTGCAGATCAAGGTCCCAAAGCCGTAAGGTAGGACAAAGAAGTCAACCAGGCCACTGACATTGAAATAACCATGGTGTGTTCCTTCTCACCCTCATCAAACACTTTGTCAGGATACATATACATGTTCATAGAAATAAACTAAATTCAGATTTAGATAACTATTTTGGAATCTACAAACCAACTTGATATACCAAAATTTCATCACTCATATTTAAGTATGCATTTGAGCAATATATTAAAGACTTGTCAGAGAATGTCAATGTCAACTAACGACTTGGATTATGTATTTGCAGTCACTTTTAGGAGCCTGTGCAAATTTTCCTTCAATATTAGGTATTTCATTAAATTGACACTTATTGCTGATGCATACCAAACACAATCTGAAGTTGCTGCAAAAGGGGAACATGGTCTTAAAACATCTGCAGCGTTCATTCATGTTCACCTTCATCGTCATCATCGGTTTGCAAGGGTGCCCAGGTGCGTTTTTGGAGCATACCTCTTTGAATAAGTGATTGTGACTGAAAAATGGGAGCTTTGTGCAAATTTTGGCCAAGATCACCACTTTTACGATTGTAATCTAGCTGTATCTAGCTGTCATTTAAAAGTTCAATGCCCCCGCCTTGCATCACCTTTCAAGTGATATATCTACGGCAGCGTATTCTCCATCAGAGGACTTTGATCCAAACACTGATTATAAAAACATTGTAAATGGATAACAGAAAACACTGAGCATGATCATTTGTTTCAAAGCATGCACATTTTAGAGTGTACATTTCTTCATCAACTTTTATTCCCGTTGGTTTACAGTGCATATATGCAAAGGCCTCAGTGTCGATTAAAATATTATAAGAATAAATAAACTTTATTACTTGAGATGCATAATTCCGAACTCCTTCACTCAGAAGCATCATGTTAGCATACATTGTGGCACAAATAAATGGGGTTTAAAATGCATTACTATGAAGCTAGAAACTATCATACAGCAGTGATTTTCAACCTCTTTAATATCAAGGACCCTAAATTTGACACACATTAGGCCACACATTTGATAACATTTTGTCTCTGGGATCACAATCTGAGAAGAATTTTATCGTTAGATAGGATTTTGCCCAAACTTCCATACCTGTCTATACTATACAGTTACAGATATAACACTGAAACTACAATTAAAACAATAATTATTGTACATTATTGTTCTCTAATGGTGCTTAAGTCTTGTAAATGAAATAATGGTAAAGTTGAACTAATCACTTTGCTGGAACATTTTGAAGGGTGTAGAGGTCCCTGGGAACCACATTGAGAACAGCTGTAATACTGAATGTACGAGAAAAATGGACGAGGCGTCCATGTTGAAGGTTTGACGGTTTGGATGTTTCATTTCAGTATGATCCGAGTCTCCCTGTCCCCAAACAATAACCTGCAGGGGAAAGAAAATAATACTATGAGCATCTCTGATCATCATATATCATGCAACATAAATACATTTGACTTGTCTTGACCATAAATAAGTTGATGAAGCATGAGAAGATAATGCATGCAAGTTTAGCAAAACTAATGTAAGAAATGACATTGGATTTTGCTCTCAAAAACAGTTGGACAATAGATTAAATGTTTTTTCCTGTTCAGTACTGAAATCTCCTAAGAGAAAGGTTTTTTTTAAATTTGGTTTGTTTTCTCCCGAGGAAGGCAATAATGCCACACCCCTGGAGTAAGTAGAGTAATTCCATACAAGTATCAGATCACAGCAAATTGTATAGTGAGTACAGCAGAGGCATTGCCATTCCCTACCGTTGGGACCAAAAAGTCCCAATCACAAAGCGATTTAAGTGACTCTACACCAAAATCAAGGCTAAGATGTAGTTGTTTGTATGATGAGGCAAACACTGCAGCCAGTCAGAATGCAAGCTGTGAGACACTGCAGTGTTCATGCGTGTGATAAACTGACCTTTTAACATTTAGTACTGTGTAAAAGCTTATATAACAATAACCACATTATGTGGGGGACAATGTACATACGCTAACCTCTTATGGCCCAATATGTTTCCGCTTTGTCCCTCTAGGAGAAACCAAAGTCTGCATGTGGAGCCTGAGGACATCCAACCATGATAACACACCTGACAAAGGAGACGGTGAGCAAAGCGCCGCTGGTGGGTCCCACCCAATAGATCCAGTGATGGTCCCAGTAGTTGGCTGTTACTGCAGGACCGAAGGCACGCGCTGGGTTCATACAGGCCCCAGACACGGGCCCTCTGAAAGAGAGACAACTCTTAACACCGCATTGCCTACTCTCAAACACAAGCACTGTAATACTCAAAATGCAGAATGTAAATATACAAGAACGTTTCTAAATCCTTGGTCTCAAGTAATTTATCTTCGACACGATAACCATATTTCTTCTTTCTGCTCTTTCTGAGCTTGGAATTGCGGGATCGGCGCAATCCTGAGTTGCATCATACTTGGCCAATCACTCATACCAAATGTCATGTGTGCAATCTGGTACTCTAAACGCTGGTGTCCCACAGGGCTCTCTTCTGGGGCCCCTGCTGTTCTCCTTGTACACTAAATCCCTTGGTGGTGTTATCTCCTCCCATGGCTTCTCCTATCACTGCTTGGCAGATGACACTCAACTCCATCTCACCTTTGCCCCCTCAATAACTTCTGGACAACCGATTGCACGCTAAATGGTGTAATGTAATGTAATCTTGTTTATTTTGTCATCACTTTTTTCACTTTCTATATGTTTAAATTGCTGTTATTTAAGATTTGTTTAATGAGGTGTGTGAGAAATGTATTTTAAAAAGCAAGCAAGTTTTTGTGTTGTTGTGATTAATAATAATCGTAGTTGCAGCAGTAGTAGTGGTACAATTTCATGGTACCAACCAATTTGCATAAAGAGGTATCCAGTTCGGAAACCTTCTATGGCTTTTAGTACCAAATTACTACCAAAAAGACCTGAGTAGTAAATATCTTCAATGTTTGTGAGCCAAAAGTGAAAATAAAGGTTTGTAACTGTGTCAAGTATTGTGTCAAGCTTATGTAAGTAAGCTTTCAAGACAGCTGTATTTATTTAAAAGCATGAACTTTAACTCAGTATTTCCTATTTAAAAACCTTTAAATATATCCTACCTTGACCCAGCCCTAATATTATCAGAAGCTATAATGAATATTTAAACCCGTTTCTAAGAGCACTGTAGATCAGTGACTTTCAGCAATAAACAGAGACAGTCTCATTATTCCATTTGGATAGACTTTGACATTTGAATTCAAAATGTATCAGGCCAATGATTAACTTGTGGCATCTCCACCACCTTTCTTTGTGATGTCCTCACCCAGCCAGGATGCAGGCCATCACAGTGACGCCGATGCAGAGGGGGACCAGCAGGGAGCGGGTGCGGCTGTTGACGGCCCCCATGCACACCACTGTGGTCAGGAACAGGGTCATGACCATCTCCGCTATCGTGGCCCTGGCCGCGGAGTCAAGGGATCTCACTACGTTGAAGGCCCCACCGGAGGAAGCGATGAACAAATCAGAGGGATAAACCGCCTGGAGGTGGAGAGGACAGAGGAGACATTAATGGGTAGATAACGCTAGAAACCGCATTTTATGAATCTGTTTCTCCTTGTTGCAGTAGAGTTTGTGTGACCCAGCACAAGGTAACCTCTCAAGGGCCCTACCAAACTTAAATAATTCTTTATCTAGTTCCGGTAAACCCCAAAAATAAATCCTTGGTCAATTCTTGTGCAAGGTGAGTAAGAGATTGCGTATCATAATATTTATAACCTGTGGTGTGGAGGAGGCTTTTTAATATTATAATAAATTTTTTATAGCTATATGATTATTACAGTTATTTGTCCTACAATATAATCGCCTTTCAGTTTAGTATCAAAGGTACATCCATTGGTAGGACAGGACCCACCCCCTCCTGAGTAATCCAATCCTATTCTCTCTCTCCACACACACACACACACACACACACACACACACACACACACACACACACACACACACACACACACACACACACACACACACACACACACACACTCACACACACACACACACACAGTATAATATATAACCTATGTGGATCAATTCAATGTTTCAAGTCATTGTCAAAAATCAATTAAGCAAGCAACACAATATACTGTATATTGTGTTTCTTCATACCATAGCCAGAGCAGCACCAGTCATTCCTCCAGACAGCTGGGCCAGGATGTAGGGTCCCAGCAGGCTCAGCTCCATCCCTCCACACAGGTACACACTCAGGGACACCGCAGGGTTGAAGTGACCCCCACTGAAATGGTAATGACAAATCATGACATGCACATCGGTGAGTGCAATTCATAAAGGTATACGTTGTCCAAGGCTTTCAGCAATTCCCTAAACCCCCAATGATAGCAGACAAGTGGAGTTTGCCACCTTTGATAGAAAGGTACATTTGAAAAAACATTTATACCATTTGGATAAGGTAGCTCCATGCACCAGTGGGAAGTGTCATTTCTTACTTTTTTTTTATACTTTATTAATTCATTATGGTATGTCATAACAATAGGACGTTATTACACAAACAGATAACAGATACTTGATAGCTGCCTTTTACAAAATCAGTTTTTCCAAGCAAGAGACTAGATTTAGATTTGTTGCTTTGTCCAAACGGCGTCAAGACCAAACCACACTTATAGGCTTTACCTAAAAAAACAACAATCTCGAAACATTCTTACCTGATCTCCCCAAACACCATGATGAGCACTCCCAGTGCCAGGCCGTGTGCCACGGCGGGCTGGATGGTGCCCAACTCTCTCATGTTCCCAATCACCGAGGCGCACCCAACAAACACAAACAGGGTGGTCCCGATATGCTCCGCCAGACACGGCTGGATGTAACGTTCAAAAATGGTGACGGGCTTTCTTCTGCTCTTGGTCCTTTGGTCTCCCTCCCTCTGCGTCTCCTCCATGTCAACCCCGGTCACGGTGAAGACCTCGGTCTTGGGCTCTGCAACAGACATCTCGACTTGTAGTCACCTTGATGTGTGTGTGTGTGTGTATGTGTGTGTGTGTGTGTGTGTGTGTGTGTGTGTGGGGAGGGGGTGTTCAGCTCTCTGTTTGTCACTAGTCCCGGCTCTGATAACTGTGATATGTATTCATTTCTGGGTGGTTTTACATCTGAGTGGTGGGAGTGTTTTCTGATGGATAAAGAGCTTGCGCACATCATGTTTTTTTTTCCTTCCCCTGATGCGCTCCCTTTCGACATTTGTTTATGGTCTTAGGACACACTGGCAATAAGCCAGGAAAAGGCCTGTCCATAAAACTGCTTAGCACTTGGTTTTATTGACTAGAGAAAATTGATGCACAGATAAGGATGAGGGGTGTCTCGCATCATCACAGCCTTCCTTTAATTACTGGTGCATGCTTCTACACTGTGTGCACAATTATGAGGCAAGTTGTATTTCTGAGGATTAATTTTATTATTAAACAACTACGGTGCTCTCGGTCAACCAAAATGTTTATAAACCTCAAACCTGAATATTTAAGAAAGTAAAAGTGAGGCTTTGGTTTTCTTAGGAGAATATCTATGTGTGCACAATTATTGGGCAACTATAAGTGTGCAGAATTATTATGCAACTAAATTAAAGATGATTTTCCCATCTCACTTGTTTATTTTCATCTGGTGAAGTGAGAATAATAAACAAACAACTCAAAATTTACAAAAAAACATTTCTGACTTTTAAAAGGGAAAAAAAAAACAGTGACCAATATAGCCACCCTTATTTTCAATAACAGTCATAAGCCTTCCATTCATGGAGTCTGTCAGTTTCTTGATCTGTTGACGATCAACTTTTTGTGCAGCAGCAACCACAGCCTCCCAGAGACCGTTCAGAGAGGTGTACTGTTTTCCTTCACTGTAAATCTCCCGTTTAAGAAGGGCCCACAAGTTCTCAATAGGGTTTAGGTCAGGTGAGGAAGGAGGCCATGTCATTATTCTTTCATCTTTACGGCCTTTACTGGCTAGCCACGCAGTGGAGTATTCGATGCATGCGATGGAGCATTGTCCTGCATAAAAACCGTGGTCTTCTTGAAAGATGCAGAGTTTTTCCTGTCCCACTGCTTGAAGAAATTGTTTTAAAAAAAACTGGCAGTAGGCTTGAGAGTTGATTTTGAGTCCATCTTCAACCCGAAAAGGTTCAACTAGCTCATCTTTAATACTACCAGCCCATACCAGTACCCCACCTCCACCTTGCTGGCATCTGAGTCGAAGTGGAGCTCTGTGCCCGTTACTGATCCAGCCAAGGGGCCATCCATCTGGTCTGTCGAGTCACTCGCATCAGTCCAGATAACCTTTGAAAAATCTGATATTTCTTGGCACAGTCTTGACGTTTCAACTTATGTGTCTTGTTCTGTCGTGGTCGAGTTTCAGGCTTCCTTACCTTGGCCATTTCTCTGCGCACTGAACACCCTGTACTTCTGGGCTCTCCAGGTAGATTGCAGTTCTGGAATATGACAGAACTGGAGGATAATGGGTTCCTGGTAGCTTCACCTTAGATTCTCCTTAAATCTTTGGCAGTTAACTTGCGTCTTTTTTCCCTCGGCATGTTTCTTGCGACGCTGTTGACCATTTGCAACAAAACGTTTGATGGTTCTGTGATCACGCTCCAATATCTTAGCAATTTCAAGAGTACTGCATCCCTCTGAAAGACTTTTTACAATTTTGTCAGTTAAGTCTTTTTCGGCCAATTTTTCTTGAGGAGAAGATGCCTAATAATTACAGTATGCACACCTTGATATAGGGTGTTGATCTCCTTAGAAGCCAATAAGCATTCAAGTTTATACAGCTTGGAGTTGTAAAATACTCACTTGCCTCATAATTGTGTGCACAGTGTATATCGCAACTGTACTTAAACCGCATGAATACAAGGGCTAATTTAAAACAAATATTGCTTTCAACTGTACCTTTATGGATTCGAAACAGACAAGTTAAATTAAAGACAAAAGAGGGATTTTCTCAAAAAAACAACAAAAAAATAAATAAAACATCTTTATTCAACAGTGCAGGATGCATCATGCTATTAAACATAGCTTATGCCATGTTTAATGGACAGGTCCAGAGAGATATTTTTTTTCTTGGATGCTTTTCAGGGTGTTGCAGGCAAACAATCAATCAGCATGATTCAAATCATCAAACTCTACACTTTAATCAAAACATCCACATTGACAAGAAAGAACACGTTTCTGTCAAGGAGTGTACAATTCACCTCAATGAATGTGGATTGGCACATTACAAGAAAATGGCGGACAGCAACAGCTACGAGACAAACATCTTCAGTCTTCCAAGCGGCAGGTTGTTGCGTGGAGCTGTGACTGATTGTGCAATCATCTCAACATATCCGTAAGCCAATGGATAAAACCTGCCTGATTCCCGCTCTCAGGATGTAGCGGACCCCCTTCTCCATCAGGCGTCATATTCCTGACCACAGATTAATGCTTTGAGCACTGCGGGGGCACAAAGAAAACAGGCTTTTTCGCTGATGCCGAGCGTTTCCCAAGCTTTTTACTGCTTCCAGACGAGGGCTGGAAGGAGCGTATACGCACTTCCTCGTCTTCTCCTGGGACGCACAAAAAACACTCCCGAGCTCGTCTCCGACGGTGGCGGAGGTCAAAACGCCAGTTGGGACAGACCTGGAAAACATAAAAAAGGAAAAAAAGAAAAAAGCGTTGGACAGCTCTGCTGCTGATCGTTATTCAAGACATTTATAATATTAATTGAATTATTTAAATATATGTTTTTGTTTATGATTACCAACTACACACCTGCCAACCTTGGGAAAATATTTTTAGGACCACAACAGTGTAACAGGGAGTCTCTGTGGTGTTTGAGGTACTGCAGCTAAATGACTCCATCAGTAATTCACACCGTAGCCGTCTCGTAACGAGGATCATCACATCGTATGCGAGCTACTACGACTAACCATATATACAGTATACAAACTCATCTCATTAGGACATGCCCCTTGAAATGTATCATCTCATAGAGTTACCAAACATGTTTAACAGCTAGAGATGTAATTTTCCTTGCCTTTCTATATTCTGAATTTTTAAGTCTGACCTTTCAATTCCGACCAGAGTTACCACAATAGTGAGATTGCTGATTTTGATATTGTGTGTTTATTATTGTACATTATTCACGATGGAACAATAATAGACCATGAAACTGTCACTGAGTTCCAATAAAAGAGAAACGTGAGCCTGTCACCAAGTTTCAGGAGAAATTCAACCTGTACCTCTCACTGAGTTTTAGTAGAACACAACATATAACTAAACATGGACATGTCCAGTTCAAACTTCAAATCAAAATCTCTTCCACTCAGTGCAAATATACATTTATATTTTATTTATATGGTACTTGCCATTCCAAATCAAATTGCAATCATTGCAAAATAAATAAATAAAAGGGCCAACTCTTCTCACTCTTGTTAAACCAACTGAATCAAATTGAACGACTCGTTTTACTGAGTGACTCGTCAAGAACAGTCTCAAAGAAGAGTCGAACCTTTCATCAGGAGTGAAGCTCATGCACTAGGAACAAGAGCAGACGCTTCATGTAGTGGCAGTGATAGCTAGGCATTCTGCACAATTTTGTCATATTGTCAGGCGATGGACAACTAACCTAATCTTAATTTACCTTGAAGTACCTCCAAACAGCTGACATTTATCTTCTTTTGCTTTCTTTTTTGAGTGTCAACTATGTTACATTCTGTTGGTAATGGGGTTTGAGTATCGGAGCATTTTAATGAGTACATGAACACATTATGGGGTGTGTAAATTTGACCGGCACAGACTCAAAATCATTTGGTCTCGTTGGCATATCTGCTGTACGTCAATGACAATATATCATGTGATCTGATCACGCTCGCTTGACAGGCCAGCTGAACATTTGCTGCAATTTTCAGTTACCACAACAGTGAGATTGCTGATTTTGACGCTGTGTGTTTATTATTGTACATTATTCACTATGGAACAATAATAGTTCCATGTTCTATCACTGAGTTCCAGTAAAATAGAACGTGAGCCTGTCACCAAGTTTCAGTAAAATTCAACCTGTACCTCTCACTAAGTTTTAGTAGAACGCAACATATAACTAACATGGAAATGTCCAGTTCAGACTTCAAATTTCCATTTTAACTTTTAAGTGCAAATATACCTTATCTTCTATTAAATGTCTATGGTACTTGCCATTCCAAAATACGTCCTCCTTCACTCACCGTGCATTAAACCTAGTGAATCAAATTGAACGACTTGTTTTATCGAGTGACTCGTCAAGAACAGTCTCAAATAACAGTAGAACCTTTCATCGGGAGTGGAGTTGAGCATTAGGAACAACCAGAGCAGACGCTTCATTGTAGTGACAGCTGTAGAAACGCAGTCTGCACAATGTTAGAATATTGTCAGATGATAGATAAATAATTTATCTAATATTCTTAGTTTACCCCGAAGTACCTCCAAACAGCGACATTTTTTTTTTTTCCTTTCGCTCTCTTTTTTGAGCGTCGACTACGTTACATTACGTTGGTATTGGGTTTGAGTATTGTTGACCATTCTGTAGTAGCAGAGTGCATTTCAAGAATATTACACATAGAGAGAATATTATTCTTAAATGTATTGATTCATTTTTGGGGGGAAATTTGCTTTATTTATTTTTATTTTTTTTCCAGACTGCATGTTAACGTGTTAGCACAATGCGGGGCAGCAGTGGGACTCACCTAGCCAAGCTCCTGTGTCATTTCCCTGGAGTATCACTTGAAGCTTCTTTGGTACATTGATAAAGATCATTTGAAGAATATTAACGTTGCTAAACTACCTTTGTTTATTTTTCCAAGTGTTTTTTTCATTTCAGTCCCCTAAGTTGGTAAAAAAACCCAAAAACAATTCTCGTACCAAGTTTGAGTTTGTCCCTGGTGGCCCAGCAGATGCAGTAGTGCTGCAGGAGTTGCTGCAGCAGCTCCTTCTCATCCAGGAACTCCAGACGCTCAATTCTGGAGGGGGCGAAATAGGAGTCGTGATTTGGATGTTCCATGCATGCTTGAATGGAACTCAAAGCCCTTAACATCTGTTAAACTGGATATACATGAACCCAGGGCTACACGATTATGGCTAAAATGATAATCATAATTATTTTGCTCAATATTGTGATCACGATATTGAGTCCATTTTGGATTTATTTATTGCACTTTGTAAAACAACAGAAAAATGCCTTCACAATAACAATGTATTTTAGAAACCTATAAATAAACTCAAATGTACACATTTTTGAATCAAAACAGGACTTTCTTCACATTAATTAAGTCTTCTTAATGCTATATATATAAAAATACAATTTAATAAAAAAATAAAGAATGGCACCAAATAAAAATAATTTATCCCAAAAAAGAAGGTCAGATAATTACACCTGCAGGTTTTTTTTGCAAGAAAAAAATAAAAATTAAAAATAAAACAGCCCCCCGGCGCAGCATCCCCAAGGATCTCCTCACAATTTGACATTTTCATTAAACACTTTAAATGAAAATAATTACTGTGCGACAATTTAAAATTTATTTAAGACTAATAATTTGTAAAATAGGCAAGTGTAGAGCGTTGATGTAAATGCGTAAATGGAGACTCTGATACGCATCTCCGCTCCACCTCCCCAAATGAAACAAATAAAAGTAGTGTGTTTTTATTATTTTAGATGTATTTACTTTTTCCTAATTGAACGAAACAAAAAATGCCCGTGTGTCCCATGTGCACGGGGCCTGTGTCTGCCTGTAGCGGGCTCCTGCTGGCGCACCGATTATTTACTTTTAAACTCAAAATGAGCTTGAATATGCATGATGTAACTTTGCAAAGTTAGATACGAGAGGAAGCGATTGCTGAAGGAAATAAAACCCTAGAGAGAAGCATACAGCCATCATACCTTTTGCTTACAGTATGTGCAATCGAAAGTTTGGAAAGAATGTGCTATCGCTTAAATAAATTAAGTTACACTGTGCAGCTTTAAACGACATGATTGCCTATATGCCACAATCAACAAATGGTAAGACCGCAAAGGTCAGAGCCGCAGAGATTACGCAACGGAGAAAAGGAAGCACTCCTCGCAACCTGAAGTGAGCTGAGAAAATGGAGTAGAAACAGAGGAGAAGAAACGCAAGAGTGCCAAACATCTAATAAAATGGGCATTACCTCGCCACGTCGTCCTGTGGAAGGACACTGTAGACGGTCATCATGTCCAGAGCGTCCGCATGCTCCCAGCCTGTCCGCAAAAAACGCTCTTTCTGAACACGCACGCACGCACGCACGCACGCACGCACACGCACACGCACACACACACACACACACACACACACACACACACACACACACACACACACACACACACACGTTTATGACTTCAGAGCCGTAAAACCAATGTTAGAATGAGAACTTTGACAGTTCCCAGAGCTACAGATATCAGGTTGGGGGATGGAAAACGTTGCAGGAGATTGGAGATTGTTGGTGGTGGTTTTACGCCTGGTTACCTGTGTGTCCAGAGACTTGCAGGCCTCCACTCCGGCCAGATTGCACTGGCGATGCTGCAGGTTCTCCACCATCACCTGGCCGAAACGGTCCATCATGTTCACCTGGGAACACGAGGCAGGTGACTGGTTTATAGCCCATCCTGAGATATCCTTCCATTAATCAATCAAAACCCCTGAACGGGACATCGGTTCCTAAAGTGAAGTCTGTGGTTGCCTACCTGCTCATAGTTGATGAACATGGCCGTGTGGAAGGTTTCTGCAGCCCAGTGAAGCAGATTGGAGGACTGGCCGGGAGTCATGTAGACCAGTACGCACTCAGACAGGAGCAACGTGGGGATTCTGGTATCAGACATTGAGCACAAACTCAACCAATCAATATTTTCTACATACTTCAACAATATGGCTAAAATAAATGTTTGCATACGATGCGCCAATCAAGTCATTGGAAATCTGGAGACAATATTTGGTCATTAAGCCATTATTTTTACCATCTATGCATTAGATTACTAAACCAAATGAATGACTCATTAATGCTGTAGCTCAAGAAGAAGCGTTTTTGCTGATGAATTGCAATTTTAAGTTCCTGCAATGATTTTTCAACAAAATAACATAAAAAACAAGGCGTATTATAATTTCTTTAGTGAAAGCAGCTTCAAATTCAATAACATTGTTCTGCAATAACCCCAGAAATATCCACATGATGCTGAGGGGCAGACTAATACTTAATTCAACAAATTTAAGTTTGTTGAACGAGTTTGTTTCTTTGGGGCATTGACCATAGCTTTGACGATGTCAGCCCCACTGGTTTCTTAAACAGATAAGAGATTGTAGACGACGGGTGGCAAAATGTGCCCAAACAAAGTAACTTCAGCTGCATGTGGATGGCGGTAATTTCCTACGGTGGGTAGTCCTTCCTGAAGAAACAATAAAGTCACTGAACACAATGCCAACTGGAATAAGGCCTGAACAATGAGGAAACCACCGACGATGAGATTCAGATGGAGTTCGACAGGTGAAAGGGCCACTTTTTTTTTTTTCCAAGAGAATGGAGCTCTTTGACGCAGAAAGTGGGGAAGGCGGAAGGGAGCGGAAAAAGGAAAAGACTTTTCCGGGGGCACAATGGTTATCACAACAAGGAACTGAAGGAAGCGCAACTTACAAACCTCCCTGAGCTGCAAGTTCCTGGGTTTAGAGAGAGAGAGAGAGAGAGAGAGAGAGAGAGAGCACCGCCAGCTCAAATGTTCCTGCCATGCAGAACAGTCTACTGCACCAAACACCCGGTGGCTGCTGCAAACTACTCCAAAAGGCCTCAAGAGATGAACGTCTAAACTGGACTTGGTTCCACAGCAATTTCTCTACGGTATTGACATAATCATCTCCAAACTTTGATGTTTGCCTACATTTGTTTCTTTCTGAATAGTCTACTAAGTAAGTCTCAATTTGTCCACTGATTTGTTTTCTCTAACCCAGCAGTTTCCAACCTTTTCGGGCTCGCAGCCCACTTGAAAATCTCAAAAGTGTTCGCGGCCAACATCCGGCCAGAAGTAATACAGGAGAACCAAAAAAACAAACAAAAAAAAAAAAGAGGTGGATTAAAAATAAACTTATATCTATAGAACTTTCGCGTAACATTCGTAATGTCAAACTAACAATAACGGGAGCACATTAATATTAACTCACAAAATGAGTGTTGATGTTGCATGGCAGACACCAAAAGCTTGATGTCTGGCTTAAGGGACGACAGTCTCAAGTGAAGATCTGGCTTAACATTCAGTTTATTCCTGTATTTTGTATTGCCATTAAATTCTCCCCAATTGTATGCAGCTTACCAGCCTTGGCTATGAGTCGGGTGACCAGATAGGACGCTTCCACTGCCTTGGTGTTCTCGGTGCCCATACACGATGTTTGGATGACTTTCTTCTTGCCCTCATACTCCTTGAGTTTATCATCGAAAAATTCAAGCGGCTTGGTGTTTTGTCTCGAGGTGACACCACAGTTTACATGGCTTCAGAGCTTCGTTTGATAAAATCTTGGAATACACCGGCACAGCAGTAACTGTTCGACTTCCTTGTGTTTCCATTTGGTTTATACTGTCACTATTCTGCATCATATTGTCTTCAAGTGTTAGGCTGCCTTTTCAAGGGATAGGGTTGAAAAAGTAGGGTTAAAAAGTGATGCTGTATTTGACTAGGACAAAAAGTGGAACTGCATAATACACAGTAAAAAATGTTTGGATGACCGATACAGCAGATAACAATAGGCAGGACAAAAGCGAGATACAAAAGATAAAAAGAGAAACAATTTTTCTTGATACAGCTGAAAAAAGGTATTTCAACAACGGTGAAATTTTCTGATCACCAATTTGTTACATTAGTCACAACGCAGAGATATAGTAGGTATATGTCCACGTTCCAAAATGTTATATAAGAAGAGATGCATGAAAAGGTACTGGAGACAGAGATCCAGACTGCGACCATTTATACCCCTCTCTCACTGCAGCAAAAAAACCGTAACACCCGCTAACATCCAGCATTTGTCATTAGTGGGAAAGGTAATGCCCGGGTTTCAGTCCCATGTAAAATCACCCTGCAATAGACACAGGATTTTCTTGGGTCATCGGGCTGCTGGTGCGGGCATGGATATTCAATGCTGGTTCTACTGTAGTGTTGGGTCGTTCACGAACGATCCAAACCTTTTGAACGGCTCTTTTGTAGGAAGGAAGGGCACTGAGTCTCGCTGGGTGATAAACAAGACTGTTTAACACCATCCTGGAAAGGGAGAGGATGCCAGAGAAGTGGAGAAGAAGTGCACTAGTACCCATCTTCAAGAATAAGGGAGACGTACAGAGCTGTTGTAACTACAGGGGAATAAAGTTGATCAGCCACAGCATGAAGCTGTGGGAAAGGGTAGTGGAGGCTAGGTTAAGAGGAGAGGTGGGATCAGCGAGCAGCAGTATGGTTTCATGCCAGGAAAGAGTACTACAGATGCAAGTTTTGATTTAAGAATGCTGATGGAAAAGAACAGGGAAGGACAGAGGGAGTTGCACTGTGTCTTTGTGAATCTAGAGAAAGCATATGATAGGGTGCCGAGAGAGGAAGTGTAATATTGCATGAGGCAGTCGGGGGATGTACGGATGAAGCACTGGTACAGGATATGGATGAGGGCAGTCAGACAGTAGTAAGGTGTGCAGTAGGCGTGATGAAAGCATTCAAAGTGGAGGTGGGATCGCATCAAGGATCAGCTCTGAGCCCTTTCTTATTTGCAATGGTGATGGACAGGTTAACTTGATGAAATCAGGCAGGAGACTAGGTGGACTATGATGTTCAGGGATGACATTGTGATCTGTAGCGAGAGTAGGGAGCAGGTTGAGGAGAGCCTGGAGAAGTGGAGGCAGGTTTTAGAGAGAAGAGGAATGAAAGTCAGCAGGAGCAAGACAGAATACATGTGCCTGAATGGGAGGGAGGACGGCGAAAAGCTGAGAATGCAAGGAGTGGAGGTTGAGAAGGCGAATGAGTTCAAAGTACTTGGGGTCGACCATCCAAAGCAGCGGAGAGCGCGGGAGAGATGTGAGGAAGAGAGAACAGGCAGGGTGGAGTGGGTGGAGAAGAGTGTCTGGAGTGATCTGTGACAGAAGGGTTCCAGCAAGAGTGAAGGGGAAGGTCTACAGGACAGTAGTGAGACCAGCTATGTCGTACGGTTTAGAGGCAGTGGCACTGACAAAAAGGCAGGTGGCTGAACTGGAGGTGGCAGAGTTGAGGATGTTGAGATTTTCATTGGGAGTGACAAGGACGGACAGGATTAAGAATGAGTACATTAGAGGGACAGCTCAGGTTGGACAGTTTGGTGAAAAAGTGAGAGAGGCGAGATTGAGATGGTTTGGACACGTGTGTAGGAGAGATGAGCGTTACATTGGGAGAGGGATGCTGAGGATGGAGCTGCCAGGCAAGAGGAAAAGAGGAAGGCCAAAGAGAAGGTTTATGGATGTGGTGAGGGAGGACATGCAGGCGGTTGGTGTAAGGGAGGAAGATGGGCAGAACAGAAGGTATTGGAGGCAGATGATCCGCTGTGGCGACCCCTAACGGGAGCAGCCGAAAGAAGAAGAAAGCTCATTCACTTGTGCACACAAAAAGGATATACAGTATGTGAACGTATACGCACAACAGTTTTTTTGCTGAAAACACACAGAGCTTGGAGCAGTGTGGGATACGGTGGGGAATTGGGGCTTTTTTGCTTCATTCCATTACGGAAATGACGGAAAATAAAATCGATACAACTACGGATTTGTTTGAAGGAACGCAGACTGGATCATGCGCCGCAGCCTACAGTACAGACAACCTAACGTGGACACTGTGAGAGAAAAAATGCACATGATCAATCTTGTGATTGATCATGTCGCCACACACAAAAAGAAACACAGCAGAACTAATGTTTCAATACCTACATTTCCCTCATCTGCAATTTTGTCACAGACCGTTATTGATATTACTTCCTCTTTATTTTAAAATATTTGTGCTGGTCTCTGCAGCCAACAGAGCACTTCCCATATTAAGCTCTTAGCTTCGATGCTAGCGGGTACAGTCTCACTCCAGCCGTGGGTGGAGTTACTCAGATGGGACACTAATTCTAATAGTGTCTCAATGCTACATAGTACTGAGACACATAGCTGAGCGGCTCATTCTAGGACATGTTTTCGGATACAGACAGCTCACAAGAAACTGACAGGGTTGTCTTATTTCACAGTTTGTGTGTTAGTAGGCCCATCAGAGACCAAAATGTATGTCCACAAGCACTGAAAAAGTGAGTTTTGTGTAATAGGTCCCCTTTCATTTTCAGATACAAACGTCTTTTTTTCCTTCGAATATCGAACGATCATTTGACAGCCCTAGAGGCTGTCAAATGATCGAGGCTGGGAGCATGTGGACTGGACACTGGACATGAAGACCATCTACAGTGTCCTTCCGAGATAGAGAGAGATGGAGAGCTTGTCATGGTTGTTAATGAAGGTAAGGTTCTGTCCACATACCTTATGTTTTCATTTGTTCATTTATTATTTGGTGTATGTTAAAAAAACAAACAAAAAAAAACAACACTATTTAACTTCATGACTTTTTTCTTCACGAAAGCACTACTTAATTGTGTGACTTTCCTTTAAAAATGCTATTTCTGTAAATTGTCTATTTATTACTGAACCATTTATAGTAATACAGTTAAGCTGGAAGAAGTATGAATGTGTTGCATGTCGATTTCAGTGGTGCTCCTAAATTTAGTGCTGGCACTCCTAAAACCTTCAGGAGTAAGCACCAGTGCCAATAGTGGAAAATCACTTAATTGATCCCAGGGGAAATTCAGGATTTCTGACTCAATTATTTTTCCTTTTAATCGAATTACGTTTAAAATTGGTGCAAAAAAATCTCTTAACAAAAAACCCTGGCTCATTAAGTCTCTAAAGAGTTTTTTTTTTGGGGGGCATTTTCATGCTTTATTCGATAGTGACAGTGCAGGGAGAAAGGGAACAGATAGAGATGGGATGACATGCAGCAAATGGCCTTGGGCCAAAATCGAACCTAGCTCATTAACTCTTACTTTCGTTTTATTTCATGGCACTGAAGTGATAAACAAAAGAGGCGTCTTTTACCCTCCAATTAAGGGGAATAATTTCAGTGGTTGTGAAAATGCTGCTGGATAGACTTGCTTTCCCATTAAACAGGGTTCATTCCGACATTACAAAATGAAATTCTAGGACTTTCAAGTACTTTTTTTAAGAACTATTCTATCATTTTTTGAAGGGCTTCACACAAAACAAATGTAATCAATTTTCGATGTCATCTTTATTTATTAAAATATAATATGTTAGTCACATTTTCTGTTATTTAGAAAAAATATAACTATAATTAATCTCATTCTCATCTACTAAAAGTCTATTTCCGACAGTGATGGATTCAATTTACATTTCCTTGACATAATCTATGTCGTAAAATCAATTCTCAAAAAATGTTTATAATGCCATGATTTGAATTACAAAACCAGGGAATATCACAAGCTTTTAATGATCAGGTTTTCAAGGACTTTTCAAGCACTTCAGCACAAAATAAGCTATTTTCAAGGCATTCCAGTACTAACATTTCTGAGGATGAAATTCAAGCACTCCAAGCACCTCAACCTTGAATAATGATATCTTCATGCACTATATCTAAGTCCTACAATGGCTGTTTTTGTTCCACTTACTCTGTGTTGAGCTGGAACTTCTTGAGCTTCTCATCCAAGCTCGAGCTGTCTCTGAGGTCCGCGCTGATGATGCAGAAGCGGTCCGAGTCCAGGCTTTGAGCATCTGAATGGAGGGGGTTTAAAGAAACAACAGCGGTATAAGGAAATATTTAGTTGTTGTTTTTTTGATAGCTAAAACTAAAATTGTTTGCTGGAAAAGCAATAATAAGCATGTCGTTTCTCTAATACCTAGTAATAATGAATCTGTGGTGTGGGTCTCGATCAGTGCTTTAGACAGAGGTGGCTTCGTCCTAACACGGGCAGATGATACCATTATTAGAATTTCACATAAAACCGTACGCCAACACCAAGCTTGGAAATGTATATAAGATAATCATCAGGGCCTCTGCATGGTTTCTATGGATACTGTTTTTTTGTTTTTTTTATACATCCTGTTTAATTCCAGATATGAGACCCTCATATTCATATATTACTTGTCAATAAAATGTTATAACATGGTATTCGAGTTTGGACTGTGAAAAAGCATTTAAACAATTTATCCTAAATAGGACTTCAAAAAGTAGTTTCCATTGATTGATTGGTTTCTGTCTCCCCGCACAGGTCGCGGGCCTACATTACAGCGCTGAACCAATGGAAACAGGAACACATGCCAAGAGCGGGTTTGCCTTACTTGATATTGTGTATTTTCCTGGCCACAACCGTTGGAAAGTCGACTTCAAAATACTTTCTCGGCATGAGGTTTTCATCCTAGAAGTTGCACGAATTAACTAAATGTTAACATATGTGACTTCTGGTGTATGTTGCCTTGAAAATACAGTAAGAATTATGAATAGCATTGGCTTTTTGAGCCAGTGCTATTCATAAAACATTTGGTGCTGAAGACCCAGATGCCCACCCCTAACGATGCCACTCCTACCGCTACGGGTCGACTGGCTCTGTGTGTGCCATGACGTGATGTCAAGAAGCCACATTGATAATTTGGTTACGTTTATTTAACCAATAAAATACGAGATATTTGACACCACTTTCAGCCAGTAATTTGTTTGACCACAAGTCTTAAGAGAATCTATACGTACACAGAGCCTATTTTTTTATTTATTATATATCATTACATAAAGTATGAAATAGGGAAGATTAGGACAAATGAGTGTCCGCCTCAAGGCTGCGTGGGTAGAAGGACACGGTATTTCAGAGCAGACGAATGGCTGGAAACACCTGCAGGATCGGTGCCTGTCCCTCCACTGACTACCTCCATTGCAGCTGTCTTCCATGTTTGTTTTTAACGAGTTTTCTTGCGCAATTTCTTTCCTTTTATTTTTCTAATTGAATGGTCTGTCTCCTTGAGAATTCAACTTGGCCAATAATTAACCTGTATTTAAATCCTAGTGTGTCATTTTTGCAGACAGAGGTGATGAGGCGCAGGAGATCGATCCAAGCCCGAGCAGTGAGAATGGTTCGCAAAACACGCGAATATAATATGCAATTGCCAGTTGTTTGGCTGACGATGGCAGGTAGGAATATTTTGACATATTGCCCAACCCTATACTGTTCACACTGTTCTGAAAAAAAACAGATCTGAGTCACATATGAACAAAATTATCAGATTTTGGCCACTTTTTCCTGCCATAGCCTAAGGAGAGCCGTGGTGTGAGCCAATTATCTTCTACGTCAACATCACGGCACCTCTGCCTCACCACTTGTACCTTTAGTCTCCAAAATGTAGTGTCCAGCCCAGCGCCCAGGTTGATAATCTGACAGTTGCACTCTGTCCTCCTGATGAAGGCATCGAGGAGGTGGTTCACTCCTCGGACACGGGCATAATAACCTGCGAGAGGTGAAGAAACAAGACGTCATTTAGCAGAGGAAACACACGTCCACATCAGCATGTCAGGGCAACGATGCAGAGACTGTATTAAAAACAAAAAACATAACAAAAACAAGTCCAATAGGTCTCACTGAGATTAAGAAACCTTTCTCAAAAGAATAAAGTGCTGATTGTTAAAATGTAATCTTTGATGGGGACATTTTCTTTTCAACAGCACACAATTTTGCATAGGTCCACACAAAAGGTGAAAATAGAACAAAATACACATTATAGTCATTAAGTAAATAATTAATTGGAAACAGTACAACTTTATATGGCAAGACACCTGTTGTAAAGTGTTCATAGACAAACAAACATACACATTTCTAGTCCTATTTGAACACAGTGCACCTTATGTAGACATGTTGCAGGCTATGTATAGTCTGATTGCTCTGGTGGCTATTAATAGTTTGGCAATGTAATGCAGAAAATCGGTGGTATTCTTCTTTAAGACTACGGGAAATTCAAAATCACAAACACCATCACTTGCCTCTGTTGATCTCAGGAGCCTTTCGTTCCCCAACTGACCTCACAAAGTACTGCACATAAGAGTCTTTCCAGTAGCCTTTACTGGTTGCAAACCTATAAAATGCACAATGACATACAGATTATGTTGGTTCCAATGAAATGGGACTGTTCTGTCATAAGGATAAATGGTGGTCCTGTCCTTTTCTTGTTTTTTTTTTAATTAATGATTTTTTTTTAATCTGTTCAGACTAAAAAAACTACAGACAACACGGAGAGGATACATTATAATTAGTGGTTCCCAAGGCAAGATCCGGGAACCTGGGAGTCCTTGAAGAGGTTACGGGGGGTCCATTATTTCACTTACAGAAGGCAGATAATATACAAGACTGTTTTGATCTTTGTTTCAGACAGGTATGGAAGTTTGGACAAAATCATATTTAACAATACACAAATCTACTCTGGAAATATGGACAATTACAAAGCGGCATCATACAATCTGCGGAAGGCAATGAAGGATGCTAAACAGACGTACAGAGAGACTGTGGAGCTTCAGATGGCGCAACGGGACACCAGATGCTTGTGGCAGGGGCTGCAGACTATCACAAACTAGCTACTCCCCAGCCACAAGTGTCGACGCCTCCCTAGCCAACGAACTGAACTCCTTTTATGCGCGGTTTGAGTCTGGCAAGAGCACTGCTAGCTCACAAACTAATTGGAGTTACACCGCTGGGGATGAGTACGCACTCTCAGTGTCAGAGCATGATGTCAGGAGGGCTCTGATGCAGGTGAACACCAGGAAAGCTGCGGGCCCAGATGGCATATCTGGGCAAGTACTGAAAACCTGTGCTAACCAGCTAGCCCCGGTGCTCAATACAATATTCAACATCTCCCTGGCTGAATCCGTGGTCCTGTCCTGCTTCAAGAGGTCCACCATCAGTCCTGTGCCGAAGGTGGCCTCTCCTGCCTGCTTGAATGACTACCGTTCGGTGGCCCTCACCTCGGTGGTCATGAAGTGTTTCGAGAGGCTGATTAAGGATTATATCTGCGCCTCCCTCCCCCACACCTTGGACCCGTTGCAGTTTGCATACCAGCAGAACAGATCCACGGATGACGCGGTCTCCCAGGGACTGCACACCACGCTCACGCACCTGGATGGCTGGAAGGGGGCCTATGTGAGATTATAGTTCAGCTTTCAATACCACAGTCCCCACCAGACTGGCTGTCAAGCTGAAGGAGCTCGGACTGAATACTCCGCTGTATGCCCCCTACTGTACTCCCTGTACACACATGACTGTGTGGCCAGGTCCAGCACCAACTCCATCATCAAGTTTGCTGACGACACCGTTGTCGTGGGCCTGATCACCGACGACAATGAGAAGGCCTACCACGAGGAGGTGACGGCCCTGTCACTCTGGGGCCAGGACAACAGCCTCCACCTGAATGTCAGCAAAACTAAGGAGCTGATTGTGGACTTTAGGAGGGGAGTACAACCAAGGACGCACACGCCCTTGGTGATTAACGGGACTTCTGTCGACAGGGTGAGAGGCTTCAAGTACCTGGGAGTCCACATCACAGAGCATTTAACATCGACTTTACAAACAGACACTCTGGTGAGAAAGGCGAGGCAGCATCTTTAAAACCTCAGGCATCTGAGGAAATTCCAGGTCTCGGTGAGGATCCTCAAGTCCTTCTACTCTGGAGCAGTGGAGAGCATCCTGACTGGCAACATCACTGCCTGGTTTGGGAACTGTACTGCTCAGCACAGGCCCTGCAGAGGGTGGTGCGCTCAGCTGAACGTACCACTAGAACTACCCTCCCCTCCCTGCAGGACTTATGCACCAGGAGGTGTAGTAGCACAGCCCGCAGGATCATGAAGGACCCTCATCACCCCGACAACGGACTGTTCCAGCGGCTGTGGTCAGGCAAGCGCCTCCGCAGTCACACAGCGAGAACAGAGAGACTGAGACGGAGTTTCTTCCCGCAAGCCATAACAACTGTCAATGCTGAACTCACCAGGGGTCCTCACTGAGACACACACATAGGCTCCACTACCTTACTGTACAGTACGTAGCTTACTGTACTGCATACTGTATCGGGTTGTTCGGTGTTACCATATTGCTGCGCCGTCCTGTTGTATACTGTGCTGTATATCTCACAAATACTACCTCACTTTATTCACATGGCACTTTAATGCACATATTTGTATATACATAAATAGCCTATCCCATATACATTCCCTTTATCTATTTTGTACCCCCACAATGCATTACCCTTGACTTCTTATTTTATGCTATATATTTTATTTTATTCTATAGTATTCAACTTACTGCATTATGTTTTAGGAATCAGTTAGTTAGTCAAGTAGAAATACATAGGTAGCCATTGTGTTCAGTCTAGAACATGTTAACGAGTGTGTAATCGAGTGTGTTGCATTGACATTTCACTGCATATATGTATGAAAGTATATATTTGTATGTATGTGACGAATAAACCTCTTGAATCTTGAATCATACTCAGATTGTGGTCCCAAAGACAAGATCTTATCGAAAGGGGGTCCGTGGGCAAATGCGTATGAAATTGAGGGTCCTTGACATGAAGAAGGCTGAGAATCACTGCTTTAGATATGTGTTGGACATGTAGGTCGACAGATGGATAAGATCATTCACATCAAAACAATAGGTCATTATAATGAAGTAATGAGTAATGAAAATGTAAAAAAAAAAAAGAGCAATACACAATCAACGTTAAAAAATATACAATCAACCTCCGTATCAACAATCCGCACTGAAATAAATGGCACAACGCGCAAGCTTGCCTACGCGTATGGAAATTGCGATCGGACAGACACACAGCACGTTCGACTTGACGTCCGAGACTCAACTGACGGGTACCGGTGTGTCGCGTTGGGCCGGACCGCTCGGCCTCTCTGAAAGGCAGCGTGCCCTCGTCGTTCGCTCCCGTCGGGCGGACCTCGTGATGCGTTTACCTTTTGCACGTCGTTGCGTCGTCGCAGGTCGCCCTCACCGCTTCGTCGGCGGCGTCCGTGGCCGCGAAGGGCGGCCGAGCTGCCATCACGGAGCCTTGCGCGGTCCGTGGCGTGCGCCTGCTGGCGGCCGGGCCGCTTCGCCCGCCGGTTACCTAAAGGCACACGCACACGACGCGGCACATTCGCTCAGGTATTGAGGTCGCTGGTGGTTTTTACTTAACCGCGGCGGATCCACGTAAAGCGCCGGTTGCGTTAAATGACGCAACGCGCGAACACGCCGCTGCGGCTGAGCGGCACCAGTCGCACCGCGCACGCGCAGGGCGCCGTCACTTGGCCGCGCCTCTTCCGTTTGTACCGGACGTTTCCCCCCGCGCCGCTTTGTGTTTGTGTGGTGCGCCGCCTGTCGTCGAGGGGTTTACATCTAAAAAACAACAACAAAAAAAACCTTCCCTAAAACGTTGAGAATTACACATTTTCCGAGCTTTTGTCAGATGGACATTAGAATTGAAACGCAGACACTTGCATTTATTGTGCTGTGAATGCAAATATTAAAATCACATCCGTTCATATCGACAAATGAACAAAAAAATGTAGACAACCACTCTTCTCCCGTTGCACAAATCAATGATCGGTTTTGTCCTTGCCCCGTTTGACATTTACATCTACACAACACTGATGCTAAAAAATAATAATTTTCTGCACAAACCTGGAGTGTTAAAGGGCCTACATGGAAGCCGTCATTATATGCTATCTCCGGTTTCTTCCCACAGGCCCTAAAAAAACAGCCGTCATCAAACCACGCTTAAAAAAGAACAATCTAGACACCTCACTAATGAATAATTACACGCCGATATCAAACCTCCCGTTTTTAAGTAAAATCAATGAAAAAGCCTTTTTTTCAACAGCTGTACAATTTCTTGGCACTACACAGCTGTTTTGCTGTCTTCCAGTCAGGATTTCGACCACACCACAGCACCGAGGCTGCTCTTGTTAAGGTCTAAACACAGACAGTGGCAGAATTTCAGTCTTAGTATTACTGGATCTCAGTGCTGCATTTGACACGGTCGACCACAACATATTACTAGACCGACTGGAAAACTGGGTGGGACTTTCTGGCACGGTAGTAAACTGGTTTGAATCCTACTTAAAGGACAGGGACTACTTTGTGTCTACAGGTAATTACACATCTGAGCAGACAAAAATGACATGCAGAGTTCCCCAAGGCTCCATTCTGGGGCCTCTTCTGTCTAACATCTACACGCTCCCACTGGCTCAGATTTTATGGAAAGCAACAAAATATGTTACCATAATTACACAGACAACACATAAATTGACATAACCATATCACCAGGGGACTATGGTCCAATACAATCATAGAGCAAGTGCATTGAACAAATCAATGATAGGATGTGCCAGAATTTACTCCAATTAAACAAATAGAAAACTAAAGTAATTGTTTTTGGAGCCAAGGAAGAACGACTCAAAGCCAGCGCTCAGCTTCAATCGGTACTGTTAAAAAGCACAAACCAAGCCAGGAATCTTGGTGTAGTCATGGACTCTGACCGAAATTTCAACAGCCCCATTAAAACAATTACAAAGTCAGCCTACGGTCACCTTTAGAATATATCAATGATTAAAGGACTTATGTCTTAGCAGAATTTGGAAAAACTTGTCCATTCATTCATCTTTAGTAGACTAGACTACTGTAACGGTGTCTTTACAGGTCTCCCTAAAAGATGGATCAGACAGCTGCAGTTGATTCAGAACGCTGCTGCTCGAGTCCTGACTGAGACTAAGAAAGTAGATCATATTACTCCAGTTCTCAGAACTTTACACTGGCTTCACTGTCCATCAAAGAATTGATTTGAAAATACTACTGTTGGCTTATAAAGCACAGAATGGTTTAGGGCCAGAATACATTTCTGATCTTCTGCTACGTTATGATCCATCCAGACGTCTCAGGTCGTCTGGGACAGGTCTGCTTTCTGTCCCCAGAGTCAAAACTAAACATGGAGAAGTAGCACTCAGTTTTTACGCGTCACAAATCTGGAACAAACTCCCAGAAAACTGCAGGTCTGCTGCAACTCTCACCTCTTTTAAATCAAGGCTGAAGACTTTTGTGCCTGCCGCTGCTTTTTACTAAAGCAAATATTAATTCCTTGCACTGCACTCTTACTCTTATACATTCTATGTATTATATTTTTAACTTTATGTATTCTATGTCCTTTTATAAAGTGTTTCTTTTGCACTTTGTCTTGCTTTATATTTTTTATGGAAAGCACTTTAAATTGGCTCGTTGTGCTATGTAGATAAACTTGCCTTGCCTTACCTTGCTATGATTCGACCGATTCTGGCTTACACTGCTTGCTTTTAATGAAACAAATAAATCAACACGTATTCACGGGACAAGAAACATGCCAACAAAGATTACAACATCTGCGTTTATTGCAGCACTTTTGTAACTGAACGCGAACATTAGTGAAACAACCCGATCATTGATGAAACCGATGACTTCCCGCCGCAGTCTCCGGATGGAGCGGCTGCTATACCCCCTGCAAACCACCAGGTGTCGCTTGGGGTGCGGGGTTTTCAATTAGGCGAAGCGTCGAACGGACAGTGGAAGGAAAACCTACCAGGCAACTCAGTTGAATAAAAACAATAAAGCGTTGGTTAAAATATAAATAAAATACAATCAAATCAAATCAATAAATACACACATAAATAAATAAATAATAAAAAACGTCACTCAAAAACGTATCAAGTGCATATGGTAGTATATTCGCCAAAAAAAGACAAATATCTACAAATATTTCTCTCCCTCTCGCTCAATTAAATACAATAAAATACAGTGAAATATAAAGGGCTATATTGGCGTCGGAAACATCCCAAACGATTACCTTGCAAATAAGAAATGTGTGTGTATATATATCTTTTGGATGTTTTGGATATATATATATATGAACACACACACACACACACACTCTGAACGCAAACATTGCAGTGTGTGCGTGTGTGTGTGTGAGTGTGTGTGAGGGAGAGAGGGAGAGAGAGGTGGTGGTGGTGGGGGGGGGAGTGAGTTAGCCCAGTCAGCAGTATGTCCAGTGGGAGGTGGTGCTGGATGGCAGTACGAAGCCGACAGAGGTGCTCTGCTGTGCGGATTAACCAGCCTGGAGCACAAGCTAACCAGCTAACAAGCTAACAGCAGCCGCCGCTATGGAGAGCTGCCGCCGGAAACAGTGAATGCGTGGGAACCTTTTTGGAGGAACGTCCGAGGATCATGCCGCTATCCCGAAACACAACTCTCCTCCCAAGTGTCGAAAGGTTAGCCCAAAAGCTAGAGAACTAGTTTGGGGGTTTTGTTTTTTTTTTAATTGGCTTTGAAGCTCAATGGCCCTCGGCTGCCTTTTTTGTGTCGTAGCGAAGTCGTGGAAAAGGACATAAACATTGCGACAATAGCGAAAATCCGGGAGTTTCATGTCAAGCCAAAGGGTCCAGCTCTGAAAGCCGACTCCGCCATAAAGGGACTGAAGATGAAGAAACAGTTCAACCGCATGAAACAACTCGCCAATCAAACAGTTGGCAGGCAAGTACAGCTCACTTTTAAAACCGCCATCTCCCCGATATATACACACATATATACATATTTTTTTTTTTATCTCAGTCTGCCGTGACTATTAACGCCACCTTCTTGCTTAGTTGCTATTTGTTTTTCACGCGATAACGTCAGAAAAGAACGCGGATCATCGAACGCAGCGCGCACGTCCAGGACTCGGTGCTGCTCTAGATGTATCCACAGCGTCGCTGCTGTGACGATCGACGTCGACGCAGCCCACGCCCGGGCACGATTGGCGTGTTTTCTTTGTGACTTGGGCGCAAACACAAGGGAGCCCAATCAGTTATGCGATCATCACAATGAATGAGCAAATGAATGAGCACGGAGCTGGTCAAAGTGTCTGGTCAGTTCTGGAAAGCACCGGTTGCTGGTGACCAAAACACATTCCTTCCGCCTGGTCCTTCTTTTGATACGTGCCATGGCTGTAATATCATTGTAGGCAAGAAGTGTTCAGGTGGCCTGACGTGGGACGAATGGAACAAGACTACAATATAATAATATAATATCCAGGGGATCCTTCTAGAGATTCCCAGGGGCTCCCACCAAAGTTATTTATAGTTAATCTCCACCTCTATTTTTTATTAACAAGATTAGACCATTAGCTCATGGGGCATAAGGACTGTTTTGATCCTAGTTTCACTTTTATCTATCTATCTATCTATCTATCTATCTATCTATCTATCTATCTCTTCTGAGAGTGGGCTTCCAGAGACAAAATGCTCAAATGGGTCCGATGCCCGATGTGTTTAAAATTTAGGATCCCAATAAAAAGCTCGATAACCACTGCTCTTAAGTCACACTGCATAATTTAATTTCAACTGAGTCACTCAAATTCAAATTTGCTTTCTTGGCATGACCAGTGCTCTTACGTTGCACTCCCTATAGATCACCTCGGTGCAACGTGAGAGTCTCAGAATGATGTATGGTCCCGCCTCTCATTCAGAGGAGGAGCAACTTCTTCTTCTAAAAACAGCACTGTTTTGGGATCGGGACTTCATGCAATGACGCAGAAGATCCCGGTCTGCTCAGACTTAACAATCCTCCGGTCAAAACAATGAGAAACAGGGGGTTTCTGGCCAAGTCTATCGAGCGATGTTGTCATGGGGATGTGGGTTTACACAAGGCCCGTCCCTGTAAACTGGACTTCCAAGGGGAGTGAACTGATCAGCCCTGGCATATGTGGACATAAAATGAAGACCAGTGAAATTTAAGTGGGAGTTGTCGTCGCATCATGCCAGAATGTGATTGTGTGAGAGTGAGTTAGTGAACGCATTTAGCAGCTCAGCGGGAGAATGTGTTAATTAGCCCACCCCTGGTTAGGACAGCCACAACAGCGTTGATCCCTGAATGTCTGAGAACATTCAGGGATTATCTCTCAATTTGGCTGTTTGTCATTGTCATATGAGTGTTTGAGGGTGGAGGGAGTCAATTGACAGTAACTGCAGCAACATAAGGAAGGAACAAGAAGGAAACAAAGGGACTGAGCCAGAGATAATGTCATGCAAGCTCAAATGTAGGTTGACTTCTTAACAACAAATGAGCCCGGTTCTTAATCGCAGACTTTCCCTTTTTTCCTCATTTCGGCTGGCCAGCCACAACACCCTCATTGCCAGAGATGCAGCCTTCGTCCCCGTGCAAGTATTTCTGCGTTTCTCTGAGTGTAACCCTATCTGTAGAGTCCACAGTGTGAATCAGCAATAGCACTCCCTCAGCCACGCTCGAGATCAGCAGAAAAACGGGGATCGCTGGAATACTCATCATCCCTCCAACTGTATTTTATTGACACTAAATCAGTATGTGTCGGTAAAAAGAGAGCGCTTGTGTTCCGTGTGTGCGCGGGGTGATGCGGAAAGCAGACGTGCGCGAGCATCCCTATGCGCGTGCACAAGTACACTAGCCTTTCTAAAAAAGAAGTCACGGTGCTTGGACTAGGGCGAGGAATCAGACTGACTAATCCCCACAAAACATGTGCCCACCTTTTAAAGTTATGTCTATAGAGGTTATGATTGGCCGGACCATTTCCAGCTGCCCCCCGGGTTCCTGTGATTGTGCAAGGGCAGAACACCGTGTCCAGTACTCCGTCACTCGGAGGAAATCTCCCCTTCTTCTACAAACAGGAAACTGGCCTTCACAGAAGTGCTAGCGCTTTTGTGCGAAAGAGGGAGAGGGCTACAAAGATTGATGTGGAGAGGGAGAGGGAGAGAGAGGTAGACAAACTACGGTGGAGGGAGGGAGACAGGGGAAAAAACAGCCCACTGGAAAGAATGGGAAGAAGGATATGATTCTTCTTTCTTGGTTGAGGAATGTTTCTGTAATTAATCTTTGAACTCTCTGCTCCCAGGCATTGACACGTGTGTTGAAATAACACCTTTCTGGCCGTGTCCTTCTGTGAGACAGTTATAGGTTGTCAATACACCTTCAAAATAAAGCTAGCTAAAAGTAACTAAGATACAGCTAAATGTAGAGATGAGGGCCCTCCAGTTATATGATGAGACAACAGAATTGTGAAGTCTGCTGATTAAGTGAAGAGTTCATATGGACCCAACTGATCACGAGAGGAGCTGTTGGAGGAATCCGTTTAGAATTGGTCTAAGGGAGTATTTATGTGCCAGTAACACTGTGCCTTGCTGTCAAACAGTTCCGGCCATTTACGCACAGTAGTAGCCTAGTTAAACTGCAGCTGCTACCCTGTTGAGCACTCTTTGAGTGCCTTAGCAGCAGTTTTTGAGGTAGGTAGAGGAAGGGGTTAACAAGCTAGAGCGGAACCCTGCGCAGGTGAACGGACGGCAAAAGAATGCAAACGCCTAGTTTCCATCACGCCGATCATAGATACATGGATACAGCTGCTAATCCCACTCGGCAAGCCACCCGCGGGGTGTTTCCCTGGCTCTCGCCCAGCTCGCACCTCAAGGGGTGCAAGTCGAATGCAATTCGAGACGCGTATGCGGCAATGCAAGTGCCTCGATGGACGCTGCGAGGCATTTGGCGCTGTTGGGCTGTGTTAACGTTTGTAGCTGTCCAGCTTGTTAATTTCCATCGACTTGAGTTTCATCACGTTCCAAGGCCTATATGATGATGACAAAGCTTCCAGTGTTTGCCCCTGTTGATTCTTCTAGGCTATAACTGTGTACATAATTGCCGCATTATACAGACATTGCCAGGCCTTTGTGTTTTGATTGCCACTAACTAGAACACTCAGTAACCCTCCGTCAGTTCCATCAGAGTGCTTTAGCCCCTCCCTAATGCAAGCCAAATAACCCTGATGCAGTCGGTAACATTAGGCTTCTGTATACCAGTTAGGTGGCTGACTCACTCAGTTATTCTCCCCAGAGCCTTTCATCTGTGCCCAGTATCCATTACCTTATGTGCCTTAAGCTGCCAACTGTTAAGAACCCAACGGAATGCCCCGCCCTCCTCTATCGGCCCCCTTCGGCTGATTGTGTTGAGCGAGCGGGCATCGACAGGCGCACCATTGTGTCGGTGGCTGCAGGTTTCACTTACTCCGCGTTGTTCTTTGATAGGAGGTTGCCATAGTTACCGTTTGGAGCCACTGGCCTAGGCTGTGCCGTTGGGGGAGCCCTTGCCGTTAATAAGTCACATGTAGGGCAGCACTGACCACCTTTTATTTTCATTTTTTGCACCTTTTATTTTTATTTTTTGCTTAGTTTTGTTTTGCTGCTGCTTCAGTACGAGGTCAACTCCTTTCACTCTAGGTCAGCTGACGCCGGTGAAAAACAATTGTTGTTTTGTTTGTTGTTTGTCCTCTCAACCCCACACACACACCCCACCCTCTCTAACCTAGAACTCAGCCTGCAGGCAGGGGTTCTTATTTTTTGCCACTTGGCGGCCTTGTTTGAGGTTTTGTTAACACAAATGTGGCCTTCATTATCGTCTCCTAACATGATTGGAAGCTGCTCTGGTAGTCTCTGTGATGTGAAAATCCAGTTCCCACCAAACAGCTTGGCCCAGTTGATTGATGATCGATCCTTTTATGGGACTGCATGAAAAGCTAAGCTATACATGAACATTGACACCAGACCAGAGCATGCATTCCATACTGTGGCCTTATAAATATTTCTGCATGTGTTTGTGAGTGGTGGGTATATGCTGCTCAGATTTACGCAGGGGCCTGATCCTTAGGTCTCTGAGGTTCAGTTGGAGGGGGGTTGGAGATCCACAACTTCAACGCGGCGGGCTTCACCGTACCGGCTTTGTCGCCCCGAGATAAACATTCAGTCGCTACTCTGATGGTAGAAGTACATCGGGCGCGTTATGTAGGTGCGGTAAGTGCACGCTTCCTATTAAATCCATGTTAATCCACTGTTGAAACTCCATTGACTACTACGTCAGTCACGCAGCGTTTCTCTATTTTTGCGCGAGGGGCCTATTTATTTATTTTTTCCCAGCTGGGCGAGCTTTTTTTCATAAAAATAAGAGATAAAACTACACAGAAATGTTTTTGTAAAGAGTGCAATCAATTTAAATGTATTATTTTTTGTATTATGTATTATCTGTGCTGTCAGCATGCTGGGCTTACAACACAGTATTTGTATATCACTGCATCTAGTACAGAGTTCATCTGCAAGTGGAGTTCAAGTTCTCAACCTGCAATTCAACTCTTTATTAATTCTTAAATCCTCAAGAACTACTGCAATAACGCTGTCCTGTGGACGACCTTTAAGATGACAAGACAACAGTTTTTGGTTATACAGAACCACCGCCAACCCCCCTCTTTGGAGAACTATTTACCATGTTTGGGTCTATAAACAACTGATCACTACTCCAAGAGGGGAGATTCACCACGGGTGAGATAATTAAACATTGAACCAACCATCATTTACACAAAAACATACACATTGGAGGACAACATGTATTGAAAAACAGAGTTAAATCGGGTCCAGGGAAACTGGATCTAGAATTGGGCACGTGGCCTTTTCCTGTCATAGTTTTGGCAGCAATTGAGCTAGGAAAGGAGAGGAATGCAACCAGGATGGTGCTGGGGTGCACCCGAACAGGTGTGGTGGTGGTGGTGTGTGCGTGTGGGTGTGTGTAATGTGTCCCACTGGTGAGTGTACAGGACTGATCCCAATTGGTTCTGGTGTATAAGGTCACTATTATGTTGTGGGACCTCCAAGCAGCGGAAAGGGCCCCGAAGCCCCCCCCAAGCTCCGCAGTTGCGTAGACACCCCACTGCTGCAGGAAAGCTCCCCGCTCTGCAGCCACAGAAGACGCCTGGGCACTCAGAGAAGTTGGAGGCCCGCGGAGCAACCCCCATGCCCGGCCCCAAGGAGCATAACCCAGTCCCAGGGAGCATGATGATACCCCACACCCCAGGGGTGCACACATGCAACCCATTGCCAAGTGCAGGCACAAGACACAGCCGCAGGCACTGAATCCGGGTGGCGTGCGCCGGGGCATGGACCGCAGGCCCCGATCCAGGCCCCGATCCAGGCCCCGCACCGACAGACTGACAGCCTTAACCGCCCGCCCCGCAGGCAAGCTGGCGGGACCCCCATGCCCGGCGAGGCTCGCCCCACTGCAGCCGACCAGATGCCCCACCCCGCGCAAGCGTCAAGCGCCCATCCACGTAGCAGAGTGTGCTCAGCGCGGGGCACCCGGAAGTTAGCTCCGGGGGTATTGTAAATGTATTTTATCTGAGCCTACATTGTTCCAGAGACCTAGAGCTGTTGTTGGATTTGCTTATTGATCAAAACCCGTTTTAAATACAAAGAGCAAACATTCACGATCAGCCACAACATTAAAACTACCATTAATAACCACTAATATTGTGTAGCTCCCCCTTGTGCTGCCAAAATAGCTCTGACCTGTCGAGGCGTGGACTCCACAAGACCTCTGAAGGTGTCCTGTGGTATCTGGCACCAATACATTAGTGGCAGTGGGGCCTCCATGGATCAGGCTTGTTGTTCCGGCACATCCCACAGATGCTCGATCGGATTGGACCCTAACCCCGACCATCCACTTCATATGGAAGAAAACATGATTCATCAGAACAGGCCACCTTCTTCCATTGTGCCTACAATGGGCACGAGAGCGTGTCTATTGTAGGCGCTTTCGGTGGTGGACAGAGGTCACCATGGGCACTGACCAGTCTGCAGCTACACAGCCCTATACACAGCAAGCTGCGATGTGCTGTGTGTTTTGACATCTTCTGTGGGATCGGACCAGACGGGTTAGACCTGTGCGCATCAATAAACCTTGGGCACCCATGACCCTGTCGCCAGTTCACTGGTTGTCCTTCCTTGGACCACTTTTAGTAGGTACTAACCACTGCATACTGGGAACACCCCACAAGACCTGTTGTTTTGGAGATGCTCTGACCCAGTCCTCTAGCTATCACAATTAAGTCCTTGTCAAAGTGGCTCAGATCATTACGCTTGCCCATTTTTCCTTCTTCCAACACATCAACTTCAAGAACTAATTGTTCACTTGCTGCCTAATATATCCCACCACTTGACAGGTGCCATTGGAACAAGATGAGGAATGTTAATATCTTCACCTGTCAGTGGTTTAAATGTTGTGGCTTCTTGGTGTATATGTAATACATAAAAATAATATACAATAATACAAACTGTATTGTCCTACTGACCAACTTCAACAATAACAGTTGTTGCTCTAATTTCAGTTATATTCAAAGTTATTTATGGCAGGCTACTATAAAAACATTTTTTTTTACCTTTTAACTGGATAACTGCAAGACTTTGTTTAACTTAAAGTGTCTGCAGAGATCATAGCACATATTGTGAGACAGTCTAAACAAGATCAACATGTTGTAATGTAATTTTTAAACAAGTAATAACTTGTTATAATACCTATAATATATATATAATATCTATAACTAATAAATAAATCAAACTTTGTTAAAAAACATTTAAATTGCTGTTGTTTTCAATACACCTCTCTCTACAACAACATCGACGTGTCTGGGACGCTTCACCACGTAGCCGGGGAAGCCAGTGAAAAACCACGCCGTGTGCCGTGCCTCTACGCTGCGCCAACGCGCCTGGTGTACTTTGGGCACAACATTTCTAGGGTTTAGCACACTTATCAGGACCCCCACCCATGTCTGTTCATGTTTCTCTCTTCCTTTAGCCAGCCAACCACTGATCTCTCTCTCTCTCGTTGTCTCTCTGTCTCTGTGTCAGTCCGTCTTTCTGTTTCCCTCTGTTCCCAGTGACTGTGTTGTAATTGAAAGCAGCTGTCCACCACTGTCACGAGGTTACTATAGTTCACACAGGCTTGGTCTCTAAATTTTTTTGCTAGAATAAAGTCAATTATACCACTCCAGGGTAGCTTTTCTCGAAAATATCTGAAACATCCTTGAGCGTTTATTGATTTCTCAAACATGAAACGTTGTCAATGTCGTCCGATGTCGTGTCTTCATCCTGCAGACTCCTTTGTTTCTGTGTGGGTAATTAAGACGTTTTAATAAAATAAAATAAAAATCACATGGGCAAAAACAATGGCCTGAGGTTGGTCTACAAATGATACATATTTAAGTAGACCGTATAGTACAGTTGAGGATTTTGTCTAGTGAGGGAAGGAACTGGAAAAGTAGGTTGGCGGCTTTCAACCTGGCCTGGCTTGTGTAACTCAGGTTAACTTTGCAAGAGAAAGACAGACGGGTGCATTACGAGTTAGGAACGATACACCTACAGACAGGTCCAGTGAGAAGCAAAAGACAGAGGAATTAAGAAAAGAGCATGAAAGTTTAGTGTAGTAAATGTTTTTGTTTTGTGTCTAGCTTGCAGAATACTGCCACATTAGGCCTATATAAAAGATGATGTATGTTTTGGCAAAGAGTTGTTTGAGCAAAATGGTTGTCTCCCAGGACCCCTTAAAATTATTTAGACTAATCAGGACTTAGATACAGGGTGTTTTCAAACACCGCTCGGGTACATGGTGAAAAACTATATTTAGGATTTTGTTGTTTAGAATGGTTAAATTCACAAGTTTTGTTTGTCCTAAGGATTGTTTGTTGATGTTGCGGTAATTTAGGGTCTGAGGCTCAGTTTGGCTCGAGCAGTTGGTTCCAAGATGTGGAATGAAAATATGTCTCTCTCCTGGATATCATAATGTACAGAGAGTCTTGCTGAAATCACAATTGTTCTTTCGTTGGCAACGCTGTGTGCTAGGCCATTCATTTTATTTTTTTTCTTCGTGGGTTGCTGCAATTTTCCAGTAGTCTGAGGCCTCTGCATTTAAAGAAATATGGGAGCCACTACTACTTTTTCCATCCAACTACATTTTTGGGAAAAGTCCTGAAGTTCTCAATAGCGGTTGATAGATTATCAGATTGAAATGCTGGCTGATAGTAATTATCCACCCTGGGTACAGAGATGAAGGCCGTGATGAGGCTTTCCATTAGAACTTTCCAGAAACTGTGCCCAACATAAATGATAAATGCTAATATAACCCTCTACTCGCAGCTGGCAGGATATGGCTGAACAGTTAAGTGCTGTGGATTGCCAACGAACCGCAGATTGGTTTAGCTATTGATTGTCAGTGGTGCAGAGTGAATTTGTCCTAATGCACTGTGTGTGAGAGCATTTTGTGTTGGCGGTAATAACTGTATCATTGTGTTATTGAAGGGTCCGTTGATCTGTCTGTCAGTCAGTCAGTCTGTTGTTTTCTCTGCCTGTATGTTGGTTGATCTGTGGTGTAAAACCCCCCGAAAAACAAAAAGCCCAAGCGTGACTGTCTGAAACTGTGATCCAGCAGGTCCGGACAGTTGTGGACATATCAAGTATTCCCAAAAGGTGTCTGTGTGTGTGTGTGTGTGTGTGTGTGTGTGTGTGTGTGTGTGTGTGTGTGTGTGTGTGTGTGTGTGTGTGTGTGTGTGTGTGTGTGTGTGTGTGTGTGTGTGTGTGTGTGTGTGTGTGTCACAGATGTTCGCATTCTCACTTAAACACATTGTTACAGCAACTATGACCACAGGGGTATTACAGACAACAACGCGTTGTAATTGTAACAAGGGTGTGAACCAGTCATCACACAGAAATCCACAGACCTCAACAGAGGCATTTTATATCGCTAATAGGAACAGAAAGCGTTCACAGTCAAATGGAGGGCTGTGTCCTCCTTTTTCTGACTGATAGGCCAGTCTATCCTTGTGTGTAGAATATTATGATCACAGTATACCTGACACTAGAATATAAGTGTTTTTATTAAATAATGAATTCATAATGAACTCATGTGAATAAACAAATACAATCGCAAACATAAAGGAAACATTCAAATTGTATACCAGAAAGTAGAATTTGAAAGGAAAGGCAAGACATAGCACAGTGTATGGTAGTTTAGCTTGAACTGTGATGGTTTAACTAAGCTAGAATTAAAGCCAGCTCATAGGAGCACTTCTATCATTATATTATATATATATATATATACATCATAGTAATAGCTTTAATAGTTAATACTATAGCTTTTATTTAATCAGGTTCTCTCAATGTGTTTTCATGGAGAGAAACAGGTGAAAAACAACAGCACTTAAAACCTTCAAATCATCCAGACCCAAGAGCGACTCTAACTTCAGGACTCTTCGAGACTGTTTGCAGAAAGGTGCCATTAAAAAGATGACACAGATTCTGCTAATCCACCTCCCTGGGCTGGTCCTCTCAAATCCTATGGGTCCCCAACCAACGAGAAGTCACCTTTACTGCGCTTGTAGTGCGGCGCATATTCACTAGCTGCAGTGGCAGCAGACGGAGCAGAAGTGCGCTCGCTACTTGTTTATAAAGCAGTATGGGCTGAGCCGACGTTTTCCCAGCCGTCTCCCTTGAAGTGAATCTAATCTGCCTGATGTCACCGAGGCCAACTATTAGTTTACTATTAATAGGCTCCTGCTTGGGGAGGGTGACATGGCAGGCCTGTGCAAGACACGGTGAGGCCTGCCAGCGCCACATACTTGCCGAATTCAGAAGACCACCAATGCAAATGGTTTTCAGTTCATGGTGTGTGTTCCCGGGAAGGCTGTGTCTGAACAGTATGAGATCACTGCAGGGTGTCTGCGGAGCAGTGCGAGAATTCACAGCCCAGACTTGGAGATTCATAGCCACAGTGAAAGTGTTTCTCACGGCGTAGCACCGATTTTAACCTAACTTTATTTGTTGAAGGCTGCCATATTGATAACCAGCATTGCTTGTGAAGTGAACATGTTTTCTAAGTGCCGTTTACAGGGTTGTTCAATGACTGTTCATGAGTAGAGGAAGAGTTTTGAGTTGGCAATGCAAATTGTGAGAAACAATTCAAGATCTCTTATGCGACATTGGTTTCTTCAATCCTTAAGACTTTGTTGGGTGGATTACACAAAAGTCCCAGAAAGTCCAAGAATTAAAAATGTCTGGGTTTACCTTTGCCTGAAAATTATTTTCTCAAAAGTATGCCCTCCTCCGATCAATTGATTCATTTATTTTTTGTTCTTCACTTTATATTTCTACATTTTCATCCACGGATCATTGTCCTTATATGCGTTGCTCTAAAACTTTGCCTATAAAATGCGTCCTCCTGCCCTATCTGTATGACCTATGGGTCCAGGTATGCAAAGAGTTCTTCAGAAGACTCCATACACAGCCAGCCACCTGCCAGTGTGTTGGGGTGGCTAGTGGAGACTGGTCCTGCGAGCAGCTGCCACCCAGACTAGTTAAAATTCAAACCACCTAACTTTAAAAGGAAAAGCATGTCATCGAGGCTATGGTTTCGATTTGAGAGTCGAGAGTAAGAGTATTTGGTGTGACATTATGGGTGTAATGTGAGTGCAACCCACAGTTGGCCTGGGTTATATTAAGCAGCTTCCTCGGTTGTCAAGGTGAAAGGTGAACAACGAAAGCTGATTAAATAAAATGTACGTGCAATAATACTGATGTTACATTGTACATACTGTAACTAAAAGTTAGCACTTAGTAATAACTCATGTTATAATTAAGAATTTTCTAGCTATATACCATAACAGTAACTTATCCTGTGCATAGTATGGTATTGCATCGCACTTGTATATCTGACTTTTCTGTTTTGGCTATTTGTATATATCTGACATTTACTTTTAACCATATTTTTTTATTGTGTCTTATTTTATTTTTATTCTCCTTTTTTTCACACTGTTAAGCTTTTTTATTTTTTAATGCTATGTTCTACTACTACTGGAGGGCACCAAACCTCACCACAAGACGTTCCTTGTATATACAAATGTCCTGACAAAATAAAACCAATTCTAGTTCTGAAAATATAATTAGTTGTTTATAGCCTTTTTTTCCCCTGCAGCTGAGGGTTTGGCAACTTGGCATGGAAATAAATGGTATATGGAGCTGCATTGATAGTATCGAGTATGGAAACATTCTCTGGTATTCAAAGTTTGATATGGTGGCATGGTAAGATTGGATCTGTCATGACAGGTTTTGTTTAAAGGATTTTTTTTTTTTTCTAGTTTAGGAACCAGTTTCAAGGTATCAGTATTTGCATTTGCGGATTTTCTGCTAAAAACCAAGCCGTGCCAAGGCCTGACAAGTCAGTTTGCAATGGCAACAAACTACAGTGTATCGACTTCCCCTGAAATGACAATGTAAACAATGAAAATCCACTCTTGTAAAAAAAACAACTAAAAAACAACTCTGTGGAATCTTGTCTGTCTCATCCATCACATGGAACATTGCACAATGCAGTAGGAAACCGTGTGACTTGTGAAGGCTAATCGTGTCCCTCGTCAATACTAATTCGTCTTTTCTATGCTGTGCTCTCTCATCTACAGGGCAGAGAAAACCGAAGTCCTCAGTGATGACCTCTTACAGGTAAATGATTAATCCGCCACTCAGAGCCGGTCGGTGAGTACAGTTAAACTAAGAGGTGGCGGTCGCCGTATCGAGCGTTGGCACAGGAATAAATCCCTGTCGGGTTAAATTAACTGGACACAGACACACACACACACACACACACACACACACACACACACACACACACACACACACACACACACACACACACACACACACACACTTTGGACTGAGGGTTTCATGTTGTGAACCTAAAATAGGCCAACCTGATGACCTTTGTAGATACTTGAATACAGGCAATATACAGTAAATGCGTGCATAATTCAAGAAGTACAATGCAATGAATATAACACCCTTTGACAATATCCCTATTAATTAAAGGAGCAACGTACTGGTTCTGTGGAGTCTTGAGGCAACACCTCAATAATTTGTCATTGTTGTTATCAAGATGCATCCAAATCTCTTGCGATAACGCTGCGTCAGTGCTGACGACTTCAGACTTGGTCGTTCTTATCAGAGGAGTTCAGTCGAAGCACTGACAAAAGCACGATCATTTCTGGCCTAGAGAATGAATCAAGGCTTACCAGGCTGTACAGGAGTCACAGTAGATAAGTGAGTCTTTATTAATACAGCAGCTTTCTTAACAGGCACTACTAGCAAAGAATACAATTCAGGAGATTAAGAAAGAAACAAAAAAAAGCCAGTTTAATTTTGCAGTTTTTTCAAGATTTGCAATGAAAATGTGAAGAGCTTCTTAAAGTGTGCTGGGCAGATCCACTGTCAGAAGGCAGATGGTTCCAGAAGGTTAGGGCCAAAACAGTAAAACTGCAGTCACCTTTAGGTTTTCCAGTTGTCACGATGGACGGCTAGGGCCCCCTGGTCGGAGGACCCGCGAGCACCGTCATTGAGGTTTCATATGGAGACAGTACTTTGGGTTTTTCGAATGCCATGGCCACACTACAGGACTTTTAAAGTCGTCAGTTCAACTGTACTGTTCACACTACACGACTTTCTGTCTTGTGATCGGGAATCGTTGCGCACTACAGTACATGACTGATTGAGGACAGGGGGTCACACATTACAGTACATGACTGATTGAGGACAGGGGGTCACACATTACGAGATCTTTCACCAGGAGGAATCCCAGACGACTGTTGGGTCTCTAAACTATGTTTTGTCACAAAAAAACACACAAAAAAATTACACTGGAAATGATGCAACACCAATGCGTAGGACAGGATTATTTATTTCTAATTATATTTTTGATCACTGTAAAAAAAATAATAAAAGCAGAATTTAAATATGAAGTATATTAACTAGAAGAAATGTAAAATAAGTATGTTGTGTATTTCTGGCTGCTGCTCCGTGTCCCACCCCTCACCCCATGTCTGCTCTTGTTGGCTGTAGCTCGATGTCTTACTCCCGAGTCGACCCAGACACGATTACATATTAAGCCTGCTAGATATCTCGCCATCATCGGTGAGCGCTTGTTGAGCAGTCGGATGGCATTGAGAGCAATTCACTCCACACACTCGTCGCTCACGGGAGTGCAGATTTTGATTGATTTCCCTCCGATCTGGGGCTTTGCTCTGCGATCTCCAAAAACCTATCGGCGAGTGGAAAATCAGGCCGGAATCACGTAGTCTGAACTCGGCAAAAGGAGGATCATGAACTATATACTGAACCCTACTGGAAACCAGTGAAAATATGCCAGTACAGAGCCAACAGGGCGATCTTTCCTGGATGGTGACGTTGGTGATGCTGTGTTTTGGACCGTTTGAGCACAAGAGATACTGCTGAGTCACTGAGGCTGGAAAATAGTGACAAATAACCAAGAGGTGAAGAAATAAAAGCATGAATGAGTCAACCAAACTGGCTCTCTTGAGTATGTTTGTAGTGTGTGTTGTGTATGTGTGTGTGTATGTGTGTGTATGTGTGTCTATGCATGTCTGGCGGCGTGTAACCCTCCAGGGCAGGGCTTTCCCAGGGGAAACGTCTCTCCTCAGCCCACCGTAGCGTCTGAGGCAGACAGCAGGTGGAGTCTGCTGAGAATGACCGGCTGCCTGGCGAAGACATTCCAGCTTCAGCCCTATCACTAGGGGAATGTCTGTTCTGTGTGGATGGCAGGCGTCTGTGAAGATTTAAAAACAAGACTTGTGTGCCACTCCTTGGGAACATTCTCACCATCACTCATCATCATTTTCTGGCTGACTCTTTACCTTTTGTTTTGCTCCCCGCCCTCATTCAAGACCTCTCTCCTCGCGTGTGTTTTGTCTAGTTGTCATTGTCCCAGCACTTGACATTTAGGCTGATCGATGGAAAACGGCAGTCAGCGCGGAACTGGCGACGAGTAAGCGGGTGCTCCCGTGTGACAGCTAGCGCTTGTTTCGAAGCCAGCATTAGGTGTGGTAATGGAAACGACCCGATGGAGCGAGTGAGCAGCAGGGGCTTCCTGCCCAGGGAAGTAGCCAGTAAAGCGAGGAGCCTTTTTTCTGGCGTCTGGCTTTTGACCTGTGCTTTCTTGTAAAAAGCCAGGGTGGCTCCTTCTCAGTCAGCTGGTTGTGCTGTCTCCACTGGAAGACAGCGCAACTCAGAGAAGGGCAGAAGACAGACAGGATGGACAAGGACAGACAAAATAAACTGGTGTTTCTCAATACATTGCACTTAAACCACTGGAGTAGTTGAGTTGGTGAAGTGAGATTGCACTGGCCACAGCTTTGTCCCAAAAGCTTATTTTCGAAGCATCCGCCCATCTCCACGAAGGCCAGCTGGTGAGCAGGAGCCCGCTGCTACCTGATACCACTGACTTAGTCCTTGGTTTGATCCTCTCTGTTGAGGGTGGGGTGGGGGGGCAGGGGATCTAGTGTCATTCCCCTGGCCAGTGGTCCTCCCATGGTGGAGGACACTGAGCGATCCCTGTTCGATCCCTGTTTTCTGTGCTGCACCTTTCAGAAGAGGGCACAGCACAGAATTCCCGAAATCCAGTGACGCCATGCTTCCAAAGTGGAATGGACAAACATCCTGCGCAGAGATCCCCACCCCCCTCCTCCATCCTCCATCTTCATCTCTATCCCCACCCTATGGATACTGTCTTTTGTCTGCCCGCTAAGGGTGTGCCAGAGGTCCAATATTTTATTCATGAACTTCACAGATTGTAGAAATTAAATTATACCGTCAAACTGTGCAACTGGATCATTTCTGTTTGCAACTAAACCACTCGCGCTACTGTGAGGACATTGCGAAGGCCACTCTGTTTGTTTTAAGTTATTATTTTTCCCCCCTCCCTCCCTAAACTTGCCCAGGCATGTTCACAATCACATTTAAGAAACAAACTCTCTCACACTCAATGCAACGTGAGGCGCTCCACCCTGCGGTATCTCCCTATCAATCTGTCCCTTCCTCAGTCTCTATTGGTGTCTCTCGCTCGCTCTGTCTGTATGTCTGGCCTTCTCTCCCCCTCTCTGTCAGTGCTGGGATTCCCTGGTCCGTGATGCGTCATGGTATTGACAGAGTTGGCCACATCACACGGCGGACCACAAAGACTTTCCAGCGCCTTTTGGCCTGGGATTGTCAATTTTTTCCCTACTGCGTGTGCAGGCATGTGTGTGTCAGTGTGTATGTGTGTATGTGTGTGTGTGAGTTTGTGTTTTATAACCATGGCTGCATGGACACACACACACACACAATGTTTTTTTTCCTAAAGAAGGCGAGGGAGGGGATTCCCCTCTCGTTCCTGTGCCAGGTACCGACAGGACCAGAGTCCAAATGGCTTCCCCGAGCCTGCAGCTTGTTGAGGAGGCACAGGAGTGTGTGTGTTTGTGTGTCCCACTTGTGTTAGCATTCAACCCAGCTGTTTTAGGAATGTTGGGGGCCACTGTGGGTTGGGATTTGGGAATGACGAGAGAGAGAGAGAGAGAGAGAGAGAGAGAGAGAGAGAGAGAGAGAGAGAGAGAGAGAGAGAGAGAGAGAGAGAGAGAGAGAGAGAGAGAGAGAGAGAGAGAGAGAGAGAGAGAGAGAGAGAGAGAGAGAGAGAGAGAGAGAGAGAGAGAGAGAGAGAGAGAGAGAGGGAGACGCTGCGGTGTAGCGGAGTGTGTTTTGCAGTGTTGTTGTGTGCGGAGACGGATATCACCTCTGGAGCCCTTTTCGAATTCCTGAGTTCTGCCTGCTTTCTGTTTTCAGAACAGAACGACAGTCTGGTGTCCTGCCTGTCGCCCCCGCGGCATTCCTAACTCCGACAGTTCCTCCTAGTCAATGCGCCCTCTGACCCTCACTGTTCCCGATTCATGTTGCCCCCACCCGAACATGCTTCGTCTATAAAGCCTCTGAGCTTCTTTCTTTCCTTTCCTGCTGTGCCATTTTGGGAATGCAGACACACCCCTTCTTCTGCTCTGTTTGCGACCGGGGCATAAACAAACTGTGAACCTGCCTGGGGCTTTCTCACAGGCTTTGCCAAGTCGAACAAGCCTCTGCATCATCAGACTCTTGCTCCGGCTGACGCGTCAGACACGTAAGGAGATTTGAACCACTGCCAGCAGCGATCGAGGTCTATTCATGGGCGAGTGACACGGGGCCCTATCGCAGAGACTTAACTCCTAAGCAGGCACCTGGTGGCCGAATAGCCATTGCTGCGCAGCGTCAATCAGCCTCTATGCCGCCCACCCCACCCACCCTAGGCAGTAAAGCTGTGACGCCCAATCACTGACTGGCCCCTCAAAGATAGCATTCTGGCCGTTCGGGCCAAAAGCACAAAGTGGATCTCTGTAGCCGGGCCAGGGTACAGGGGAAAGCTTGTCCAATGAAGGAAAAAAAACCCAGCCATTTTAAAAATCCACACAACCCTTCACAGTTGATCAGAGCCTGGCGGTGGTTTCCATGGAGACGCTTCCGATGAGTCATGTGTTTCAAAGAGGACATTCCGCCGTCGTCCCGCTGGGACAACCCTTCCATCAATCATGTTTGAACTTCAACCTCTCGGGCCCCCTCCAGGCGGCTACAAACAAATGACAAAATCACTGATCCTCATTTGCTGTCAACGGGCTGATGTGGCGAGCCGAGAGCATCGTTTAAGACAATCACAAGTTCGCCAATCAGCTGCGACAATAACTGTGTGTGTGTGTGTGTGTGTGTGTATGCAAATATATTTGATTGTATCACAGTCCGTGGCAAGCTTCGATGAGTATTGGGGGAGTCTAAACTAAACAAATTGATAAGGATATCATGAGATATGGTAAGAAGAGAAACTTATCTGCTGGACCAGAATAATCAAATCAACTGAGTATTACTGACGTAAAAAAACCCAACAAAGAACAACAAGTACGAAGCACACTATTTAACTAAAAGCAACTATCGGGTTGCTGTCCTACGTTGAACTCCAAAACGCTTCCTGTTTAAGGTTGTTTTTTTGGGTGTTTATTTCTTTCCATTGTGTGCGTGTGTGCGTGCGTGCGTGCGTGCGTGCGTGTGTGTGTGTGTGCGTGTGTGTGTGTGTGTGTGTGTGTGTCATTCCCGTGCACAGATCGAGCGACGCATGGAGACGGTACGTGTGGTGTCCCACAACACGCACAAGAGGATGGTCACGTGCCTTCAGGGACACATCGGTGCAGAGGCAGAGAAAAGACATGTAAGAAACTTCTTGTTATAATTGATATTATTTTTTAGCAACGCATAAATAATCAGCTGCTCCAAGATTTGTGATTAATTATTAATTGTTTTATGAAGTTCTCCACAGTAACCTGTGGACGAGTCCCATTATCATTGCATAGCAAATAGGGATGTACCGGCACTGGTGGTGTTAAGTACTTGCTCATAAAACAATAACAATAACACTGATCTTGAAGATTTGTTCTGCTGTTTTGTTCCCCAAAATTAGACTTTCGCTGAGTTACAAAAACGTAAAAAAAAAACAATTAAACGAAACGCAGCTATCTTTGCCTCCCTCATCAGAAATAACTACAGTAGGCTAATATTTTTAACGTTTTTTTAATGTCATGTCATGTTTTTTCTACCCTGCACCTCCCATCATGCCCCCCCAGTCCGTACCGCGCCTGTATACAGGAAATGGTCAGGTAAAAAAACAAATTAAACTAAAAACACATCCTATTTATTCCACCTCTCTGGTCCTCACCTCCACCTTCTCAGTTTCCCACTCGCTTCACTAGAGGTCGGGCAGAGCATGGTTCTCCAGCTTTTGGGCCTCCGCCGTGCTGCTTTCAGGGTCGTTCCTAGAGTCCGAGCTGTTGGTACTGTACTGTAGAGTGAACGGTGGCGTGCCCCCCTAGTGCCCTCGTCTCATGCTCCATCTTAACATCTAAATCCACTTTCACTTTTCTATTCTCTCGAATGCTCTCTACTTTATGTACTTTCCATTTATTGCACACAAATGGAAAGTCCTTTTTCAATTCTATTTTTCTATTTCCAACGCCTTTAGCAAAGGAGCAAAGTATGGTAAAATGTCTTCATCAGACTCCCCAAAATGCGTCTCTCTCTCTCTCTCTCTCTCTCTCTCTCTCTCTCTCTCTCTCTCTCTCTCTCTCCACAGAAAAAGCTTCCGCTCACGGCGTTGTCCCAGGCCATGGTGGACGGCGGGAACCAGCTGGGAGAGGACTCGCTGATAGGGTGAGCGTGCGAGAGATTGACTCGCGTCTCATAGGCAAGCCTTACTATATGGAGCAGATGTACCCCAGAGAAATGTGCAATTTGAGGCCAGCGTCTTCAGGGCGAACGAACCTGCCCCGCTTTTCCTGTAGACAGTGTTCAGAGCAGTGTTTCCCAAACTTTTTCTCTGCCACGGCACACTTTTTACAATGAAATATTCCCACGGCACTATACTGCTGTCCTGTTAACTGCTAAATACATAATTATGGTTATTATTGTGGCCTGCTATTAGTGAGTGGTGAGATAAGACTCGCGAACGATTTGTTCGCCGCTAAGAAATATTTGAAATGACTGTCACTTCGCCAAAAGAGTGGGCGAGTGAATCTTCCACTTACAACCTGAAAATAATCACTGAGGACGAATGTAAAGTCCAGCGAAAAAAAACCTCTCGGCATTTGGCGCAATTCATATTGAATTACAGTTTTCCTCCCACTGAAATAAATAATTTTGACAGAATTAAACAATTCATGGGAGAATTCTATTCACAACTCGGTGCAGAACCGACTCTTCTTCCCCTCGTTCATCAATCGGGAAGTCCTCCCTTGCTCATCAAACGCAGAGTAGTCGTCACTTTCAGTGAGGAGCTTGAGCTTGTTCTGATGAACACGGAGCTGGAACTGATGAATTATATGAATTTGTACAGCCTGGCAATTTTGATCTTGCAACACGTTTTCATTGTTCATTTTTTTAAAGTAGAATTTGAGTGTGCCGGGAGAGCACACTAGTGTGTTTATTGAGATTTACAATAATAATTACCAGAGAAAGGTAAAACTTGGGTTGCACTTCAAAACAACATTGACAGTGTAAGAGAAGCGATTCACAATGAAGAACCGGGGCCACATCAACAAGGTCAATGACCAGAGCAGAAGTAGATGAGGATCTAGAAAGTGAATGAGTAGCGGTGCGTCTGTCTCGACACGATGAGGAAGAGAAAGTACCCCAGTGAGTTTGGCAGCAGAATGGGAGTCAACGTACAACGACAAGAGGTTTTCGAAATGCACTGTTTGTCATCTTAAAAGTTGGTGATGGGCTTGGTTTCAAGGTCAGAAATACGCTGGACATTTTAATAAACATCTGGAAAACACTGGGGGGGCAAATTCATAATGGGATTCCGCAGCTTTTGCGGCCGCTAAACCGGCGCAAATAAAAGAAAAAGCAAGTATCTAATTCGCGAAGCACCCACAAAGGGTGCAAGCCACCACTTACTGCGCTGCCACGCAAATAGCGTCTTGGTGCGGCAGTGCTATTTGCCTGTATTTAAATGAGGTATTATTCATACATTTGGTGCACAATTGTCCCCTTTCTATGCAAATGAGCCTGGTTGCAAAAGGTGTCCAATTCCAATTCGCAACACCAACGCTAAAAGCCACATTAACGTGGAATTATTAGCGTCTGCAGAGAGCTGGTGGTAACTGTGCAGAGACCACTAATTGTATATGTTTTAAAAGGCAGCACTGCACGATCGTCTTGAGAGAACTGGTTATACTGGAGCACATTCATAAGGGGTGTCAGACCCAGACTTTCCAGTGATCTGTAAATAATATTTTCACGTCGTCAGTATTGTCACGGCGTCCGGAGGCAGCGATGCCTTGAACGTGGGCAATCCGTCGTCGTTTTCAAAACGCACTCCAACAGCAACTTCACACTTACACACACTTCACACTTCACAAAAAACCTTGCAAAAACCTTGCTTTTTGTTTTATAAAGGAAAAAACAACTAAAAGTTTTAGGGAATAGCAATTTACCGGACAAAATTGGCATTGAACCACAGATGGCATCGAACCTTGTGGTATAGGACCATGGACAGCTCCGCAGCCGTAGAGCGGTGCAGTGCCTGCACAATCAGATACTTGTAATTGGGATTTGAAAATAATGGGTCGTCCGGCGTTACCCCATGGTCCCCCCCGTTAAGCACGTGTCAACCCTGCATGCGTGGAGACCCCGTTACGAGCCCCCCCCCAACCCGCTGACGCAGGATCACTTACTTTGCCTTACTTTGGATAATTGCGATCAGACGCAAAACAAGCGCAAATTGCACTAAGCAGCAAAATGTTCTAGCCATATTTGCGGTATCATATCGCTAGCGCAATATCTTTTGTGAATTGGCCGCAATCCATTCTTTGTGAATTTGAAGCGAAACGAAGAGTTAGTTGGATACCCCCTTCTGAGAAGTCGGTTCCGAACTAGGCAAAAGGTCACATGTGACATGTGGCTCTTTGTGACGTGATGTCACACTGGATCAGTGTTTCCCAACCCACTTTTCTGAATCTCATGATCGTTCAGGAAGTCCTCCCACCAATTGCATTAAAAACAAACGAAGTCAGAAAATGTAATGATTGGATGATTCATATTTTACTGAGTTACTCTTTAATTATTGGATCTCAAAAAGAGTCGACCCTTTCACCACTACTAATACTTCTCACTTTCAGTGTGAAACCGAAGTTTGTTCTGATGAACAAAAGAGATGCTATTCTGGCTGGAACTGATGAATTAGATGAAATGACACAACCTTGCAATTTTGGTCTGCAACACAAGAGCTAGTCTCAAATATTGCAAAATTTAACAGATTGAAAGTTGTTGAATGGAACCCTTTGAATGCCAACAGGCAGGAGTCTTGCCTCGGGATCATCTCGGTTTGCACGGCAGCGACCCGGTATTGGTCCCACAGATAATCTGACACTGTGTCAGGACGTTGGCGTTTGTAAGACATCCGTTGGATGTATTACGATACATGTGACGGTGCGCTTTTCCCCGTGCGTCGGTAACGCTGCAGGAAGATGATGGAGGTGTGCGGGGAGGCGGAGAACCGTCTGGCGTCGGAGCTGATGCTACATGAGCTACAGCTGGAGAAGGACGTCCTGGACCCCCTCAACCAGCTGGCGGAGGTCAGGAAATGGATCCGGCTTCACTTTAAATTAGGCTTTGATGGAACGTTCAACTGTATGAACCCCAGATTTTCGGTTCTAGAAACCCTTTTGCTCTTTCCTGGGGCAGAATAGTGCAGGTTAAATGGGCCCAGGTGCACACTGTTGCATGACTCACCTGCTCCTCTCCCTCTTCCTGCCAAGGTTTCACGATGATTCAAATAGCGTCTTGGGACGTAGTCGTGCAGAAAAGGCGATGGAAGCGTTTTGTCTGTCAGGCGATGTCAGTGCAATAACTAAAGGCAGTGTGTGTGTGTGTGTGTGTGTGTGTGTTATGACTGGTCCTTTCAGGTTGATATCCCCAACATTCTGAAGCAGAGGAAGCAGCTTGCCAAACTGGTGCTGGACTATGATTCTGCCCGAGCGAGGTGCGGCCTTCATACACACCACAGTTTTCGGTTTCCAACCAAGAATGTCACTACTCTCACCTACAGCGGTACCTGCTGAAAATGTTCAATGGGGGGACTCTTGGGGAGGCACACCTAAAAGTCTACATGTATGACATTGTACACCGATCAGCCACAACATTAAAACCACCACTAATAACCACTAATATTTTGTAGCTCCCCCTTGTGCCGCTGACCCGTGACACCTGAAGGTGTCCTGTGGTATCTGGCACCAAGACGTTAGCAGCAGATCCTTGGGCCTCCATGGATCGGGCTTGTTGTTCCAGCACGTTCAACAAATGCTCGATTGGGTCGAACCCTAACCCCGGCCATCCACATGATGTGGAAGAAAATGTTATTCATCAGACCAGGCCTCCTTCTTCCATTGCTTCATGGTCCAGTTCTGCCACTCACATGACCATTGTAGGTGCTTCGGCAGTGTACAGGAGTCAGCATGTGCATCCCATACGCAGCAAGCTGTGATGCACTGTGTGTTTTGACACCTTTCTATCATAGCCATCATTACGTTTTTCAGCAATTTGTGCAACAGTAGCTCCTCTCTGGGATCGGACCAGACGAGCTAGATTTGCTGCCCACGTATCAATGAGCCTTGGGCGCCCATGACCCTGTTGCTGGTTCACTGGTTGTCCTTCCTTGGACCAATTTTGGTAGGTTCTAACTACTGCATACTGGTAACACCCCACAAGACCTGTTGTTTTGGAGATGCTCTGACTCAGTGGTCTAACCATCACAATTTGGCCCTTGTCAAGGTTACTCAGATCCTTACGCTTGCCCATTTTTCCTGCTTCCAACACATCAACTTCAAGAACTGACTGTTCGCTTGCTGCCTAATATATCCCACCCTGTGACAGGTGCCATTGGAACGAGATGAGCAATGTTATTCACTTCACCTGTCATTGTTTTAATGTTGCTGATGGGTGTATGGTCGTACAGTGCTAAGGTGTCTTAGTCTTAGTCGAATGGATTCTCCACAGCAATTAGGACACAGAAACGCAAAATATCGACAACAGTCTAATAACAAAGTCAAAGATACAGTTTGACTGGTTTGGGTGAAATTTAAGCTCGATTTCTGTAGTGGTTGTTAGAAAAATTTGATTACCACTGTAGGTCTATATTTTCTCTACTTCTTTGTATATAATTTATTTAAAATGTAACTTTCTTTCATTTAATTTCACTTTCACTTCTACTCTCTGCTTTTAAATGTGATCATTTGACCTAAACCTCTCTCCGATACCTCAGGTGGTTGCAGGCAACCAAGTCGATAATCTCAGGAACTAACACTCAAGCACTGACGGCCAAAGCCGACCTGCTTAAGGAGGAGGTGGACGAGGCGATGAACAAAGTGGAGTTGTGCAAGGTAACTGGAGGTCCTCCATTCCTGTGAGGTCATGCTGTGAGTCATTATGTTGTATAATGATCTCCTTGTTTTAGGAAAAAAACAAAAAAAACTGAAAATATATCAGGTTTTTCATTTTCTTTTTTGCCCTGCCGTCTATGGAAATGTTGTTTCAAACGGATTATAGATTATAAGGACTTATTATTTACCTGGTTCTCTTTTATTTGGGGGAACCACTGCAACACACACACACACACACACACACACACACAATCACAGCGGCACCTGGCGTGACTCAGAAGAGCATCTAGTGACCCTTTTATTGGTGAGAGCTTCAAGGCCGGAGGAGTGGAAATGGGTTTGATCTCAGCAAAGAGGGGAAGCCTGGTCAAAGCCTGGCCCCTACCCCCACCATGCGGTTCACCTGGATGACACTTTTGATCGGCTCAAAATAACCCATCAGTTGTGTGTGTGTGTGTGTGTGTGTGTGTGTGTGTGTGTGTGTGTGTGTGTGTGTGTGTGTGTGTGTGTGTGTGTGTGTGTGTGTGTGTGTGTGTGTGTGTGTGTGTGTGTGTGTGTGTGTGATGCCAGGGTCTGGTGTCCAGTAAGTCCAGGGCTTAGCTGTCGCAAAGTATACTTAGCTGTCGCGCGGCTACCATCAATACCCACTCAAAATGATGAATTTTGAATTATGTTGCCCGTTAAATGGAATGTGAAGCTTTTCGTTTTGATGAAAATCCCCTTTGACCCTCCTCCGATCGTCTTCTGGTATTTCTCTCCGCAGGACCAACTAGCCGCAGACATGTACAATTTCTTCTCTCGAGAAGGGGACTATGCCCGCTACTATGTAATGGTGAGTGTATTTTGGTGTTTTGTTTTTTTTCCACAATGAACTCCACAAGCTCCTTCTGTGCACCTGATTGGGTTTCTGTTTTTTTTTGCGGGATCGGTCCCAGCTGTTGAGTTAACCGAGAAATGGCAAGCTCTCTTTACTTTTGTTTACTTGCCATGTCTTTCTTGCCTGTCTTTTTTAAACGTCTGTCTTTTTTTAAATCTCTCTATTTCTCTCTCTCTCTCTACACTTATGGGTGTTTTTTTTTTTTCTTGTAATGGTTATGTTTTTATTTATTTACTTTCTTATTTTTTATTTTTATAACTATTATAATTACTATATTATTATTACTAATATGTATTTCTTTATTTCTTTATTGCTTTTTTTTTGTTGAATTGTCTTCCAGTTCTTTGTGCTTGTGCCACTGGAATCTGAAAGTACCTCACATGTCTGCATTTTGTTGTGTTCCCAGCTCTTAGAGGCTCAGGCTGATTACCATAGAAAATCTCTCACCGTGCTGGAGAGTGTCTTACCAGCCATCCAAGCCCAGCAAGGTACACGCATACACACAGGACCCATGTTTCTGGTGCACCTCTAAACCAAAAATGTGTCAATTGGGACACCGGTCCTCACAAGTATGGTGGAACTCAACTCACTCTCTCTCTCACTCTCTCTGCGGCTATAAAGCCATGCCCCATTTCCGGAGTTCTTTAAAAAAAAGAAAAAAATATATTTTTTTTTTCACTCCTTACTTCTGCGGCAAACACATGTTCTCAACCAGACGCGCCCGGCCTCCCAGCATGCAGCGATGACTCACACTCTCCACTCTATCATCATCGCACCCACCTGGGTCTCTCTCACTCTCTGGAGAACTGGTCCTGTCGCTCCCGAGAGGAAGGGGGAGTGAGTGAGGGAGGGAGAGAGAGAGAGGGAGAGAGAGATGGAGAGAGGGAGGGAGGGAGAGGGTGAGAGAGAGGGGGAGAGTGGGGGGGAGAGACCCGGCCCTGACTTTCAAGTCTAAAATATAGAAAGCCTCCAGGCAACAATACAGAGATCTATTAGCGTCTTTTAGGGAACTAATGAGACAACGTGCGGTAAATTAATCACTCATTTACTGCCTTTGGTGATGCGCATATCGGTGTATATACATGTACGTGTGTGTGTGTGTGTGCGTGTGTGTGTGTGTGTGTGTGTATGTATATGTATGTATATGTGTGTGTATATATATATGTATGTGTGTGTGTGTATATACAGTGGGGCAAAAAAGTATTTAGTCAGCCACCAATTGTGCAAGTTCATCATCTTTTTAAGTGGGAGAACTTGCACAATTGGTGGCTGACTAAATACTTTTTTGCCCCACTGTGTGTGTGTGTGTGTGTGTGTGTGTGTGTGTGTGTGTGTGTGTGTGTGTGTGTGTGTGTGTGTGTGTGTGTGTGTGTGTGTGTGTGTGTGTGTGTGTGTGTGTGTGTGTGCGCGCGTGTGCGTGTGCGCGTGCGTGTGTGTGTATATATATATATACACACACAGGAAACATTTAAGAAAGAATTAGTAGTAGTGGGGATATTATGACTACACAGCTAGAGGTGTTGATTAATACAGCTACGGTACCCAAGGTCAGAAAGCCTAAGACACAACATTTAATTCACAATAAATCACAATATTACGGAATGGATATTATAACAAAATACTGCAATTCTCAGTGTATGTATACTGTATACTCTCTGCATGCTTGAAACCACCCCAGCTGACGCTAGCCTTTGCACTTGGTGATCTTAGGCTTGTGTGCAGCTGCTCGGTCATAGAAACCCAGTTCATGAAGCTCATGACCAACAGCTCTCCCGCTGATGTCGCTTCCAGAGGCAGTCAGTGTTGTAACCGAGGACGGACCATTTTTCGGCACAACACGCGTCGGCACTCTGCGGTCCCGTTCTGTGCGGCGTACCACTTCGAGGTTGAGCTACTGTTGCTCCTAGACGTTAACGCTTCACAATAACAGAACTTACGGTTGACCAATGTTTGTCTAAGGAGAGTACGCTGAATTTTATGCGACTGTTAGTACTGGGTGTGGCTGAAATAGCTAAACCCATTAATTAGAAGGGATGTCCAAATAGTCCTGGCTAATTAGTGTATATCCCTTACCGTGCGCTCCTCGCACTCGTTGCCACAAAGCTGACTTTCGCCGATGGGGATTGATCGCTCCCTGTTTTACTTCTAACACTTGAATTTGTCCGTCAGACTCTTGGACAGAGAAGCCGGCCTTCGGCACCGGGCTGGACGAGCACCTGAAAAGGAGCGGCAGGGAGATCGCCCTGCCCCTTGAGGCCTGTGTCATGATGCTGCTGGAGACTGGCATGAAGGAAGAGGTGAGGGAAGGAGAAGAAAGAACTTGACAAAAAAAGTACAATGCTGTCAGTATATTCTGCGGTTACCCTTACGTTTATGGTCGGCTCACACCGCCGGGCGAAGAGGCTGCAGCGTGAAGCCGAGCAGCTCTCGAGGCTGTACGGTCACACCGCCGGGCGACGGGGCTTCTGTGCCCCTGGCGTTTGTTTTATCAAAATGGTGTAGCTGTTTACTTCGCAAATTAAATGACTTCCTGAAAAAATTACGTAAATAATCTTGCCATCCGTCTCTTAAAATAAAGAATTGTCCTTGTTGGGAGAAACATAAAATGTCATGTTCCTTATTTTATTGATAGTTTAAGGGATGTTTTTCATAAAAAAAAAAAAAATGGCAACAATAGGCAGTGGTCTGAGCGTCCATTTATCAAGGCTCAGCGTCATTGAAATCTTCCTTCCTGTTGGCTGTTGGCACTCTGCGCTGCTCGTTTGCATAAAGTTGAAACCTGCTCAAACTTTCCTTGTTGCCGTGAAGCTGTAAGCACCAGTCATCATTGCATTGCATTGCACCCTGTGGCGTTGCAGCGCCCCGTCGCCAGTGGTGTGACTGTAGCATTTACGCTCAACAGAGGAAAATCCTTCTTTCTTTATTCAAAGAAACTTGTGCCATCTTGACAATTTATGGCACGTTTATGTGATGTCCCCACCCTTGCAACAAATATAGAGTACAATGGAATCTAAGTGTCTCCTGTCTATAAATCAGATGTGTGTGTGTGTGTCTATAAATCACATGTGTGTGTGTGTCTATAAATCAGACGCGTGTGTGTGTGTGTGTGTGTGTGTGTGTGTGTGTGTGTGTGTGTGTGTGTGTGTGTGTGTGTGTGTGTGTGTGTGTGTGTGTGTGTGTGTGTGTGTGTGTGTGTGTGTGAGATTTACTCCACGTTATTTGCCCTTCATTCCCTGTTAGTGTGGTGTGAGAACCAGCTTTTGTTTTGCTGTGGAAAAGGGCTCGCTTGTGCTGTGAGCGCTGGGTGTGTTTTGTTTCCAAGTCGATGTAGCTTTTAAGGTTTCAGTGTGTGTGTGTGTGTGTGTGTGTGTGTGTGTGTGTGTGTGTGTGTGTGTGTGTGTGTGTGTGTGTGTGTGTGTTCAGCAGGGGGATGTTAAGAGTGAATCCACTGTATTTAACTCAGTCCGGCCATGAGGAAGTGTCACTAGAGAAAGCAAAGTGTGTGTTTGTGAGAGCCTTCAGTGTGTACACTGAATGTCCTCGTTTGTTAGTTTATTTAGTAGCTTAACGTGCGTGTGTGTTTCAGGGTTTGTTCCGGATCGCTGCAGGCGCTTCCAAATTGAAGAAGCTCAAGGCTGCATTGGACTGCTCCACTTCTCAACTGGAGGAGTTCTACTCTGACCCCCATGCCGTAGCGGGTACATTCCCTTTGACACCATCAATTGACTCTCTAATTTGTCTTGAAAAATGACATAAAATGCAAGTGCCTCTTGACAGGAAATGCACGCCGTAAAACGGCTTTAATTGATTCAGATCTTCATAAATATGATTGGATAGATCAGCATCTGTCTCATTCAACAATGCATATTCAAGAGCAAATTTCATCCAATCTTATATCACCACCAAGTGCCGCTAATACTGTGTATATGTAAACAGTGTAGAGAGTTCTTATTTTTTTTCTGTAATTAATTGATGGTTTGTCTCAAAGTTTACCAGTTTTCTCACTATTGAACCCAGAATTTTACAAAACAACACGGCTCAATATGAATTTATCTCCAAGCCAATCAGCTGCTGCATTGCTAAACTCGTATGCCACTTTGAATGTTTTTAACTCTGAAGTAAATAGCACTGCAAAATGATCAAATTTGATAAACTTTGAGCTATTATTATTAATGTTATTATTATTATTATTATTAATAATGTTATTATTATTATTATTATTATTATTAATAATATATATATATATTTTTTTCTCCTTGCCATTTTATGGGCTAAAAGTGTCTGGCCCACAACAACCGCTGAACCTATGGACATGGTTGAAGTCTCGTTAGAACAGGGACGTCTCAGACGTTTTACCTAATTCTAACTTTTTTTGCAAATATTTTTAACAGGAGCGTTGAAGTCCTACCTGAGGGAGCTTCCGGAACCTCTGATGACCTACCAGCTCTATGATGAGTGGATTCAGGCTTCCAGGTAAAATGTCATTCTTCCCACTCCCAAAAGATAATCGAGCAGTTTTTTTTTAATTATTTATTAAATACAGTGGGAGTAAAATGTATGACAATGATTGATGAATAATAATAATAATAATAATAATAATAAACAGAATGGAGAAAATAAACATTGATCTCTTTGGGATCCTGTGGTATCTGAAGGTCCTTTTTAAAAAGTCTTAAATTCAGTTTTTACAAATATTAGGCCTTGAGAGTCATTAAATAGTCCTAACATATTTGATCAGATTTAATTTTTTTTTTTAATCCATATATTCATTCCATATACCATATTTCCTTAAGTAGTGACCACGGCTTTTATTTACCTCCACTGCAGAGGGTACCAGGCCTTTATTGGAAGCAGGCTTTTATTAGAGGAAAGCTTTTATATTAATTTCCCTCAGTTTAATAAGTATATTTGATCAGATTTTAGTATGAATTTTAAATCAAAGTTCTGTCTGGGTGCCATGCCATGCGAACACATGTATGGTGAAAAAAGAGAGAGCTAGTAGCTACCCTAAAAGTCAGACTTGTGGTAGCCGAAAGGGGAATTACAGTTTTCCAAGTTCCCCTTGAGTGCACCGCTTCCTACTTAGAGTGCCGGAGAGTGCTCAGAGCGGGCCAAGAAGCGAGCTGTGATCTGCTACGCAGCAGTAGAAAATAAAGTAAATGAAATCCATCTACAATAAAAACACACTGTTTTTATTTGCTTGGTTTGGGAGCACATCTCCGATTAGTTTTTCCCCCAGTCTCTATTTGAGGCAGGCTTTTATTTGTTCGTATGGACCACGCCCGTGGCACTTATTAGAGGCCCGGTTTTTATTTGACTACCACTTTATATTTGAGGAAATACGGCCTATAATTTTAGGAATAAGAGAGGGAGAGGAGTCTGTCGTAAATAAAAAATAAAAAAAAGTCTCAAAAAATATTGAATTGAACTTTCTGACTCCTCCAGACACCCTTATAAGTCAAGGTAAGATAAAATAGTACTTTATTGATCCACCGCTGGGAAAATTCAGCTGTTGCAGCAGCTCTCAATGGGGAACATGAGGTACAGCGTGAGAAGATAAGCAAAAAATTTAAAAATGAATTTACAATATATACATTCAAATATAAAGAAAATAAGTATACAGTTATACAAAGTAAGATAAAATAAGTAAAAACATAATAATAAACTGCCCACAGATATACAGTGTAGTTTCAGTGAAATGCGAAAGTGAGTAGGATATCAAATACGATGAGTATATGAGAGTCTATTATATGTCAGCCCTCTATGTATACTGTAACAGAAAATTAAAGGTCTCTTTTACCATGACTTCACTCGCCCAATCGGCTCTAAATATTCAACTTTCCTTCCCCTCTCTCTCTCTCTCTAGCGTTTCAGATCCAGACAAGCGTCTTCAGGCCCTCTGGGTGGTGTGTGATCAACTACCAAAGAACAACAAAGCCAACCTGCGGTAAGCTGTCGCTGAAATTCTCCTGCTGTGAGATAGTGCGTTGCATGTACTGTGTACTATCAGGGTTGCCATGCGTCCTGGAAAACCTAGGAATTTAACAAAGACATTAACAGAGACAGTCATGGAAAACCCATTGCAAAGGGGGTAAAATGTCAAATTCCTGGAAACACACCTGGAAATAACGGCCTCTAACAATAAATAAAGTTGTTTAGTTTGTCGCAACAAGATTGCACTGATAATTTACAAACCTGGCGCTCTGTGTTCAAGTGAAAATTTTGGAAATGCTGATTATTTGAAAACCTAGCGCTCTGTTCAGAGGGCTTTACATGAGTTAGTTAGACATTTCAAGTGGAAAATATTGGGGGACAATGAAAAAACATTGCTTTTAAATCAGTGTGCCGGAAAGGCAGAATTTTCTCCTGGTTTACTGAGAGGAAATGAATGACAGAAAAAGTCGCAAGAAGAAAATAGAGACAGAACCATGAGGGTTTAATTAATAATTCAGAATACTTTTTTCAAATGCAAGCGACTTACTTTTAGACATGTACACAGGCAAATAGTGAAAGTTAGTTGCCTAACTGTCTGTTAATCTGTTAAATAAATTCTTAAAAAAAATTCATTATGTTTACATGCTCTCATATGACTTTGTAAGTCATATGAAATAAGCTACAGGAATTAAAAAGGAGCTCTTTTGATAAGTGACTTTGTCTTTTAATTATTTTTCTATGACATTTCTCCAGGTATCTGGTGAAGTTCCTTGCCAAGCTGGCCCAGGACAGCGACGTCAACAAGATGACGGCGAGCAACATCGCCATCGTGCTGGGACCAAATCTGCTGTGGGCCAAGACCGAAGGGTGAGAGGGGGTTACAGTAAAATGAAATAAAGAAGCCTGGCGTGTGTAATATAGCGGCTTATGTTAACTGTTGATTTTTGTCATTTTCTTGTCTATTGTTTATTATTATTGTTCACTGTTAATTTCTTGGCTTATTTTTATTTGTTATTATATATCCTCATCATTCCATGTTGCCAAATCCTTATTATTCACTGATTCTTTTCAGGGTTATCTTTCTGGTTTATTGGTATGGCTCGGTTTATTGTACATAATTGGTATATATCTTCTAGTAGCTTCTCGGTTAACTAGAAGATTAAAGGTATTTCTTTCTTGTCAAAATTTGAGGTTTATAAAAAAAGGCTATATTATATATCTTTCTTTAGCCTTATTAGTTGTTTTATATATTTTCATATTTTTTGTTGTCCATTATTCATTTGTAGGTTTATTATTTTCACATTTTTCAATCTAGTTAACTTTGGGGTTATTTGTATATTGCCATTTTCTTTTTTGCTATTCTTATTATTCTATTGCTTTATAATTATTGCCTATTTTTTACGGGAGCTGCTGTTTCAATGCAATGTATAATAATAATAATAATAATAATAATAATAATACATTTATTTTGTATAGCTCTTTTATTAGGATGCTTTATGGGTAGAAAACATGAGATAAAATCAACATTCAACTTAAAATCAAACTCTGAAATCTATCCATCCATCCATCCATCCATCCATCCATCCATCCATCCATCTATCCGCCTATCTATCTATAAAAATTCCTGTGTGCCTCTTTATGTTAGAAAACCATCTGATTATTCATTTTTGTTGCCCCCCCCAGGAGCCTGGCGGAGATGGCTGCAGCTACCTCTGTGCACGTGGTCACCATCATAGAGCCCGTCATTCAGCACGCCGACTGGTTCTTCCCGGAGGGTACGCCCTTGTTTTGTTGCTTCTGTGTCATACTGTGCAGGGCGACCTGGAGGTCAGAAGGGTCTGACTGCTTGGCAAAAAATAAAACCTCATGCTGATTCAGGGGACATTGTGTGGAGTGTAGGTTGTGTACAAGCCTTCATTTGTTTGTTATATATACTTACCTCCTAAAATAGTAACTTCAGTTAAAAAAAAAAAAAAAAAAAGTGGTGTGTGTGTGTGTGTGTGTGTGTGTGTGTGTGTGTGTGTGTGTGTTAAAATAATTTGTTACAAAAACCAACAATATAGCATATATTTATATATATATATGCTATATTGTTGGTTTTTGTAACTAATTATTTTAACGTGTATGTGTGTGTGTTTATATATATATGTGTGTGTGTGTGTGTGTGTGTGTGTGTGTATACACACACACACACACACACACACACACAGTGGTACCTCGACTTACGACTGCATCTACTTACGACTAATCCAAGATACAAGTAGCGATAGTTACGAAAATTTGTATCGACTTGCGACCGACTGCTCCAAGATACGACCGTGGAAATTTCTAGTTGGCGCGTCGGCAGCCAGTCAGCAGTCAGTCAGTCAGCAGTCAGTCAGCAGTCAGTCAGCAGTCAGTCAGTCAGCAGTCAGTCAGCAGTCAGTCAGCAGCCAGTCAGTCAGCAGTCAGTCAGTCAGCAGTCAGTCAGTCAGCAGTAAGTCAGTGGGCGACCTACATCGTGTGTGGACGTAGTTCGTGGCTTATCGATATTTTTTTCATATTTACTGTGTTTGTGCTGTGTATTTTGTTTATTTTCACCATTCATGATTTCATAATTCATATGGGAAAAATGGCTTTAACAGACGACTGTTTTAACATACGACTGTTCTTATAGAACGAATTACAGTCATAAGTCGAGGTACGTGTGTGTGTGTGTGTGTGTGTGTGTGTGTGTGTGTGTGTGTGTGTGTGTGTGCGTGTGCGTGCGTGCGTGTGTGTGTGTACAGTATATATATATATATATATATGTATATATGTCAGATGGACATGCATAGCGCAAATACAGGGAATTGCTGTTTCTGATAGAGTGCCAGCTAAGTAAAACTAAAATATGGGAATCTTTTTTAGAAAATAATTAGATGGATTACTACTTATATATTAAAAAAAAATATATATATATATATATATTTTTTTTAACCTGTGCTGTCAGCATGCTGGGCATACAACACCGAGTATTTGTATTCCATTGCATCTAGGACAGAGTTAGTCTGCAAGTGGAGTTCAAGTTCTCAACCTGCAATGCAACTCTTTATTTATTCTTAAATCATTAAGAACTGCTGCAATAACTCTGTTCTGTGGACGACCTGCAGGATGACAAGAGCACAGTTTTTGGTTGTTCAGAACTGACAGATTACCACTTTAAAGACCCCTGTGATTGTTTCACCCAGTGCATCTGTATCAGGTGTAACCTGTGACTGAATCCTATAGTTTGTGCTTTCATATATGCATGTCATTCGTAGCCCCACTGTGTATTTACCTTGTGTCGTTGGGTTTTACCGACTCCTGCCTCTCGTATCTCTCTCTATTTTTGCAGACGTGGAGTTCAACGTGTCGGGCATGTTTGTGATGCCCGTGCCCGCCTCCAACCACAACAACCACCTGGACTACGACTGCGGCACCTTGGAGCGGAAGAGGCCAGGCAGCATGGTGGGACCGGAGAACGACGCCTCCCGCAAAGACAGGTTAGCGTGCAGTAGTCCCGCCCTCCATGTTCCTCACTCTTTTGGCATTTCTTCATGTGTGATTGTGGGTTTGAAGAAAAAAAAAATTATTCTAACCAAATCAATACTTTCAAAAGGGTGTCATTCTAAAAATGTAAGACCAAAAGGCCTTTCCCTGGCAAAAGTAGTCAGTTGGCTGAAGATGAAGGGGGTTAAAACGTCTAATTAGATCCCGGAATTCTATTTTTAAGGCTTTTAAATTGGTTTCTAATGAAAAATACATTCCAAAGCACGTTTTTTTGGTACAAAAATTGTCTTAAATTGAGCTCAACCCACAGTTTGAAGAAAACTTTCTTAGACACATACATATACACACTTCCTCAGCCAATGTCTCGTATTTTAGAATGATACCTTTCATTTACATTTTCTATGTGACTCATACAACTGATTTGGGGAATTTACGTTTCCTCTTTCATGGTGGTTTTTTTTCGTTTGTTTGTTTTTTTTACATTTATTTGACATTTCCTAGAATCTCTTAACAATCCCTGTTGCGGTTATGAAATAACCATCTGTCTGTGTTTGCTTTTGGTGATTCTGGGCTAAATCTGTGGGTGTTTTGTCTCAAGCTGTGGTGTCCTGTTCTCTCCGCCGCCTCCCACCCTCCCTCCGTAGCTCTGCTAACAAGCACTTGGACCACACGCTCCGTAGAGGCAGCAACACGTTAGGTAGAAAGCAGCACGCTTCGCCCGCCTTCCAGCCTCCCTTGCCCCCTGTGGAGGCTCCGGGGCAGGGGCACGTGGGAGGGCAGGCTCCCCACCCCGAGCCCCAGCCTCAGCCCCAAACGCAAGCTCCGGTGGGGGTCTCGGGGGTCTCGGGGCCCGAGCCCTGCCAGCCCAGCTTGGCACAGGGCATGGCTGCTCTAGCAGCGGCACAGCAGCTTCTAGCCCAGACCACCGAGGACATCAGGTAGGGCTGCCCCGCCCCCCCACACCACCCTCAGGGACGGGACACAGAAAGTCTCTCTGGTGCACACACACACGATTCAATGATTCAACCCAATATTGATTCTACCCGAGATGGCTCCCAATACGAATATTGACATTTTATACATAATGAGGATTAAGATAGAAGATACAAAATTTAAAAAATACTTCGGGTAAGAGCGCCCCCCCTCTCCCCCCCACACACACACTGCCCTCTGCCGGTAGGGATGGGACACCGCTGTACATTATGGGAGGATTCAACACATTATTGATTCTACCCAAGATATATTGATATTTTATACATAATGAGGATAAGTAAAAAAAACGACATTATTTATCCCTGTGGGGAAATTCACATTTCACAGCAGCAAAAAACAGTGCAAGTCAAGATGAGGATAAGAAATAAAATTGTGATTAAAAAATATAAATAACACAATAAAAATGTTAGAAAATCTAATGTCTCTTACAGGAAGCGTAGCTACTAGCATGAAATTCATCAGAAAAAACCTCTCCATGTGGCAGCGGGCGTCATTGAATTCCCGCTTCTCCCAGTAAAGTCACACCGTTCTCTGAAACAATTTGAGCTATCGCTGCAATGCAGCCCACCGAGACGGCACAACAATGTCCGCTGTCTTGCTCACATTCTCACCTCTGGGGGCCTCCGCGTTCGCCTCTGTTAAAAAAAAAAAAACCCTCCTAAAAGCGACCACTCACGCCGGCCTGCCTTATGTCAGGACTTGAGACAGTGCTTGAAAGGACGGCATTCATAGCCGCCGCTGATTCCAGACAGATAATTAGATTCGGCATTCTATTGATCCCACATGCTGTCAGTGAGGTGGATCAAGATATGCTTTTGTTTTTAAGCTCCACGTTGGACTGTGGTGGAAATCCATTCTTAACGGGCCGTTCCTCTCCACCCAGCAACCCGAAGCTCCGGGACACCGCCTCCAACCCCACCACGCTGCACCAGAGGAACGGCTCCAGTGGGGGCCATGCCGGTGGGGTGGCGCAGCTGAGCATGGGAAACCCCGGGGCCGGACCCACGGGGCCCAGTCCGCACATGATGCGCAGAGGTCAGGCTTTGTTTACAGCTTTTTTTAGTTTCAAAACATTAAAAAAAAAATATATATATATATATATAAAACCTACTCATGAAATGATTAAGATCGCTGTCGAGTTTTGTACAAGGACAGTTACATGTTGGTTCCCATCATTTATAACTGTTCACTGTAAGTATTGCTAAACTTACCACTCTGCCGCAGCTTCGCACTGTGGTTCAATGCAGTCCAATGGGGCAAACGTTTAAACCTTAATCAAAAACAACCTTCGATCTCCTTTTTGAAAACGGGAAACTCACATTATTGTCCCACGTCTTAGTGTATTTTTAAACAGGCTTTAAGTTGCAGTAAGTTCTTGCCTACAGTAGGTTGCCAGTATGAGGCCGCACAACTTCCCGGTTGTAGTCGCTTATTTTAGTACGGATTCAGCCAAAAGAGCTGATTTGCGGAAGGGCAAAAGAGTCTGAATAAAATCTGATAGAGGGTTTGCATCCTTTTTCTTTTTCTTTTGGCTTAAACGTGTGCCCCATTGGACTGCATTTAAGCAGTGAGGACCTGAGTGAGAAGCTCCTGCAGAGCAGTTTATTTCTTCTTGATAGTAAAGTTTCACAATAGTAACTGATGGGAACCAACAATTTGGGTTGAGAAATAGAGAGCCGGTCCTTAAATGAGTCGGTTTTATTCATTATGAGTTATCTTATCACTATAATACATCTTTGCCCCCTTTCAGCAACCAAGAAGCCGGCTCCTGCCCCTCCCAAACCTGCCAACCCCCATCCCGGGAACCACCAGCCCTCGTCCCAGTCGCTCAGCCCCACGGGCAGACCCCTGTCCTCCACCTCCACCTCCACCTCGCCCTCCTCCCCCACCCCGCTGCCGTGCGCCACGCCCCGCCGCCACTCCAGCAATCAGGCGCTCATCCAGGCGCCCAGCCACCCGCCCCCGCAGCCCCCCACTCAGGTCAGCCCGCCCAGCCAGCCCCGGTCGCTGGAGCGGCCGGGCGGGGAGCAGCAGCTCTCGCCCCCGGGCACCCCCTCCCCGCCCGACACGCCTCCCCCCTCAGCCGCCTCCGCCGCTCAGCCCCAGGACAGCCCTGGTGCCGCCCCGCCTCATCCCCCGCACTCCCCAACCCCCTTCCAGTCCGGCTCCCTGCCCCGCCCGCGGCCTGTCCCCCGCCCCCGAAACAGGCCCAGCATCCCCCCTCCGCCGCAGCCGCCCGCGCCCACCGGTGACGCCAACGGGATCTGTGCCTCCGCCTACAAGATCATGGGTAAGCATCACCTCCTCTCAGATAACCTGATTTTAGGATATTGACTGTGGTGTGTAGTGAATTGCTTCCATGATAAAGTTTCAAACGATACTGTGGCGTTTTTCAAAATAAGATAAACAACTTCATTAATCCCCGGGGGGGGGGGGGGGGGATTCAGGTGTTACAGCAGCGGAAGTTGACAGAGCTGCCCAAGTCAAAAAAGTGAAATAAAAAATGAAATCAAATACATGTTGAATGTATAAAGAAAGAACAGGAAGTAGCACTTATATAGCTGACAAGTATGTCACGTAAGTATATAGTAATGGTACGTAGCAATAATATAAGTAATAATGATAATAACAAGTATTATTAAGTTACTAATTATTATTAAGTATTATTATTGTTTTTATTATTATTAATAATAATAATAATGATGATGATAATAATAATTATAATAATAATCTGGTATCATATTTCTAAAATGTATATGTTTATACTATATAGATAGATACATAGCTTGATTGTTTATCATTTCACCTTTGTTTTGTTCTCAGGGATACATTGATAGTATGATAGTAGTGAGATAGCAGTATAGAACTGATAGTAGTAATGTCATTATAATATATATATATATATATATATCTGATAAACACCCGACATGGTACAGAACCCTTCAAACCGAAAGCGTGATCTTTGCACCCCCTCTAACGGTGTGGCGTTGCCGTGCCCCCGCAGGTTGAAGACCAAGCTTGCGAGAGGTTTGTTGAAGCTGAATCCAAACTCCCTCCCTTTCCATTTGCAGCCCCGGCCGTTCTTATTGTTTTTATTTTTTTCCCTTCCTTTTTCGCCACACCACCTTTATCGCCGCGACCGTTTCGTTTTTGCTGCAGTCACCGATCGTAAAATCATTAACCTCCATCAAGGATCCCCCATCGTTAACATTTGCGTCAGGGTTTGAAGCTGCCTTGACCCTGGATCTTGATGACTAACTTTCTGTGTCTTAAATGTTAAAGTGAGTTTATGTGGTATTCAAGGTCAAAGTCTGTAGAAGCACTTTCAGAATGAGTGGGCGGGGTTTTTTTTAATTGAAGCAGATATTTTGGTGAGGAACCAAATGCAAACATAACTGATTTCTGGAGAATTTGGAGAATTGACGCACAGTAGTCACAGTGTCATTTTCACATCCTTGTAGTAGGTTTAATATTATGAAACTTGACCGGTTCCCTAATATCGAGCGTCATGTGAATGAGCTGGGTCCGGTATGTTCTAGTGTAGGTCCGTGTTTTTCAACCGCTGTGCCGCGGCACGATGGAAGTTATGGAAATTAGCTTGTGTGTTGCAATATCAAAATTGCAGAGCTGCACTAATTCATCAGTCCCAACCGGAATAGCAGCTCATCCTTTCCTTTTTCCTTCACCCTGAAAGGAACGACCATTTGCAGCGACGAAAGGTTTGACTCTTTTTTTTGAGAGTCGGTTCTTGAGGAGTCACTCGGTAAAACGAGTTATTCGAATTTTTTTGCACATTTGACTCGCTCGGTTAACGCACCATGAGCGCGAAGGGGAGTTGAGTTTGAGTTGAAGATTGCGTCCCCGGCCCACTCTTTTCTCGGGGTGATGAGCTTTGTTGGAGTGAGCAGTCATTTCAAAAAGTTGTTCGCTCACGCACAAATCGTTTGCGAGTCTTGCAACGCCAACTATTAGTAGGCCATAATAATAAGCACAGTTCTGTGTGTTTGCGATGGTCTTTGAATGGTTAACAAGACAGTGGTGTGTTGTGGGACTATTTCATTTTCAAAAGTGTGCTGTGGCAGACAAAGGGTCCAGAAACACTGGTTTAGGTTATAGGTTTGTGTTTGTTCAATTGTAGGCCTCTTTTGATTATCATCGTAAAAATTGTTCTTCCACTAACTGTGTATGTTTTTCCTTTTAATAATTTAGTGAGACATTATTTTCCTTCTCAGTGTTTGAGCAAGGCGGCCGGCCGTGTGTTTCATGAGCATCGATCCCCTTTCTCCTTGGACTCGCTTATTTCCAATTCAGCCCTTCATCCCGTTTATCACTTTCATTTTTCATTCGCTCTCTCCGCTCAACTGCAAGCCATCACTCTTTGCTGTGGCCAAACACCCCCATCTACTGTCCAAAAAGTGCACGCTCGGGGCCTTACCGCCTGGACAGAAGTTTATTATGCCGTATGCTTTGGATGGGACATTTTAAAATATTTCATCCTTCTATGAATAAAAGTTATTTTTCATTTTTATGTGTGGCATGTCTTGTTGTCATCACTGAACCCCACATGCATGAGAGCACATTGAGCTGTTTCTACTAACCAGTTATTATTATTATAAAAGCATCTTGGCTTTGTGTCTGTGTGCATGTTTATATGTATCTAATACTAATGACCTTACTTGTCGATAGGAATTAAGTGTAACTTTTAGTAATTATCACAATCGACCCAACAACATATATTGTTTCATGAAGATAATTATTAGGGCTGTCAAAACGCACATGTGTTCAGGGTCCGCGGCCACACTCCCTGTGGCCCCCCCCCCAAGAATTGCAGCAAAATTATTTTTGTTTCATAATAGTTAGGTTGTGTTTTTTTCTGTGCAAACAGGGTTGTCTGTCTCAGCAACTGGTTCGGTGCAAACAAATAGGAGAACAATGACCTCTCGTTCATGGCACTTCTTTTTGAAGTAGAAAAACCTTTTGTAAGGGGAAAATTTGAGTGAAAATTTCAAATCTCCCGTCCCCACAAATATGCGGTTAATTGCGGTTAATCACTTGACAGCCCTAATATATATATATACACAGAAAGATATATATAAAGAGAGGGGAGAAAAAATCTTTATTGAGGGTCAAATTTGAGTAAATAATAAGTAATACGTAAATAAGTAATAAATAATAGTAATCACGATTAACCAGAAAAATATCTTACGATTAATTGTGATTAATTATTTTAGTCGTAAAAATGTGTGTGTATATATATGTGTGTGTTATTTTTTTAAATCTGCTAAATAATACCTTCTCTTGTTTTCTGGCTGGTATTCTGTCCATCTCACGGCCCTGTTTGTCCTCTTCCAGACCCGGCCATGTCTTTCAAAGGGTTAAGTCGAGCGCTGGTGCCCGAGCTGGCCGCGGAGCAGCACCAGGCCTCGTCCTCCGCCGCCGCCCCCCTCCTCCTCCTCAAAGACTCCGACCTGGACTCGGAGAGCACGGTCCTATGAAGAGGAGGAGGAGGGTGGAAGGAGGATGAAGGGTGTGTCCATATTTGCATCATCAATACTCCACCTCGTCCACCGCTTGGGCCGACCAATAACCGCTACAATACGCGGCTTTCATTAACTCGCCGACGCACTATAAATATCACAACTTAGCTGCATCTTCATCGTGAGCTTTCATCTGTTCCACAGCAGCAATACCACGCTTGGAAGCGTTCGGGGGGGGGGGGGGGGGGGCGCGCCGGGGGTCACACTTGAAGGGTTGACACACGTACTTTTGATTATTTGACGTGGGCTGTTTTGCATTTTTGTTACAGGTATGTCGTTTAAAAAAATTTAATAAAAAAAAAAATTTTAAATGGGCCTTTAGATCAAGAACGAGAGGAAGAATCCAAGTATTTCTAAAACCAAAACTGTTGCTGAAATCGAAATTGTACCTGGGGACTGCGGGCGTCCGGTGGTCAGAGACACTTGGTTTACCTGTTTGTTTGTTTGTTTGTGAGTGTAAACCCCCCCCCCTTTTTTTTTTTTTGCTTTCTCTGTCGTATTTATTTAAGAAGTAAAAAATGCCACATTCCCTGTGATGCCCGGCGTCATGCCTTAACAAATATCTCCTCAAGTGTCTCGTTGGGTGGTTGGGCGGGGGGCGGTTGTTTTTGTTTGTTTTTGTTTTTTTTGGAGAGTGGAATTGGCTCCTTAATGGATTACTGCATTTACAGTTGCCAGTTCTGACCAAATCTGTGCACAGGGGGCAACGCATAACGCAATCAGTATTCTGCCTTTTCTGTTATCTGGTTTCTCTCTGTACGCTGGCGTTTCTGGGGCCATTCCAGGCAGCAGCCCCGCCCACCTCGCCCGAAAAAAAATGAAATAAAATGAATGTACGGGAAAAGGACACTTTCCAAGCGCTTTGTCATTATTACTTCCTTATCCTGAGCAGTCGAATCACTTTAAACGGACGATATTACATTGCCCTCAAGTGCGTCCCCGTCCCCCCAAACTGCTTTCCAGTGAACCTGGAAATCTGCGAGAGACGGAGAAGGACGACCTGTTCGGTCTTTTCCCCGCTGAGCTGAGTTCACACGCGACTCGGTAGTGAGGTGGTGTCAAGACTCCACACGGTCCAGCTATTTTTTACTATTATTTTATGTTTCTGCTTTATTTTCTTTGCCTTGAATATGATTACGGATTCGGTTCCCAAAGAACTGAAGCCATTATGGTACCGGGCGGGGGGGAGTGGGGGGGAAGATGTCCTTGAGAACTCTGGGACTGAGTCTCCCTCCCTCCCTTCGCCCCCGCACCTCGCTGCCTTACCCCCCCAATGAACCCATGCCATTAAACTAGGAATGGCGATGCTGCATTGTTCTCTTTTCTTTGTTTCTTTTTTTTGTTTGTTTTTGTATGTATGTATGTATGATGTATGTATGTATGTATGCTACCTGGTGAGCTTAAACATAAAATAAACCTTATGTCATATGAATGCTTGGTTATAGTCCATTTCCAAAGAAAAATAAAGTATATGAAAACGTAACTGCCGCTCGTGGATTTGTGTGAGTGTGCGCTGTCCCCCGGCTAATAGGGGGAAAAAAAGTGTGTGTGTGTGTGTCTGTATATATATGTATATATATGTGTGTCTATATATATATTGTGTGTGTGTATATATATATATATATGTGTGTGTGTGTGTATATATATATGTGTATATGTGTATATATGTATATTCTGTATATATACAGTGGGGCAAAAAAGTATTTAGTCAGCCACCAATTGTGCAAGTTCTCCCACTTAAAAAGATGAGAGAGGCCTGTAATTTTCATCATAGCTACACTTCGACTATGAGAGACAGAATGGGGGGAAAGAATCCAGGAAATCACATTGTAGGATTTTTAATGAATTAATTGGTAAATTCCTCAGTAAAATAAGTATTTAGTCACCTACAAACAAGCAAGATTTCTGGCTTTCACAGACCTGTAACTTTTTCTTTAAGAGGCTCCTCTGTCCTCCACTCATTACCTGTATTAATGGCATCTGTTTGAACTCGTTATCAGTATAAAAGACACCTGTCCACAACCTCAAACAGTCACACTCCAAACTCCACTATGGCCAAGACCAAAGAGCTGTCAAAGGACACCAGAAACAAAATTGTAGACCTGCACCAGGCTGGGAAGACTGAATCTGCAATAGGTAAGCAGCTTGTTGTGAAGAAATCAACTGTGGGAGCAATTATTAGAAAATGGAAGACATACAAGACCACTGATAATCTCCCTCCATCTGGGGCTCCACGCAAGATCTCACCCCGTGGGGTCAAAATGATCACAAGAACTGTGAGCAAACATCCTAGAAACACACGGGGGGACCTAGTGAATGACCTGCAGAGAGCTGGGACCAAAGTAACAAAGGCTACCATCAGTAACACACTACGCCGCCAGGGACTCAAATCCTGCAGTGCCAGACGTGTCCCCCTGCTTAAGCCAGTACATGTCCAGGCCCGTCTGAAGTTTGCTACAGAGCATTTGGATGATCCAGAAGAGGATTGGGAGAATGTCATATGGTCAGATGAAACCAAAATAGAACTTTTGGTAAAAACTCAACTTGTCGTGTTTGGAGGAGAAAGAAAGCTGAGTTGCATCCAAAGAACACCATACCTACTGTGAAGCATGGGGGTGGAAACATCATGCTTTGGGGCTGGTTTTCTGCAAAGGGACCAGGACGACTGATCCGTGTAAAGGAAAGAATGAATGGGGCCATGTATCGTGAGATTTTGAGTGAAAACCTCCTTCCATCAGCAAGGGCATTGAAGATGAAACGTGGCTGGGTCTTTCAGCATGACAATGATCCCAAACACACCGCCTGGGCAACGAAGGAGTGGCTTCGTAAGAAGCATTTCAAGGTCCTGGAGTGGCCTATCCAGTCTCCAGATCTCAACCCCATAGAAAATCTTTGGAGGGAGTTGAAAGTCCGTGTTGCCCAGCGACAGCCCCAAAACATCACTGCTCTAGAGGAGATCTGCATGGAGGAATGGGCCAAAATACCAGCAACAGTGTGTGAAAACCTTGTGAAGACTTACAGAAAACGTTTGACCTCTGTCATTGCAAACAAAGGGTATATAACAAAGTATTGAGATGAACTTTTGTTATTGACCAAATACTTATTTTCCACCATAATTTGCAAATAAATTCTTTAAAAATCAGACAATGTGATTTTCTGGATTTTTTTTTTCTCATTTTGTCTCTCATAGTTGAGGTTTACCTATCATGAAAATAACAGACCTCTCTCATCTTTTTAAGTAGGAGAACTTGCAGAATTGGTGGCTGACTAAATACTTTTTTGCCCCACTTTATGTATGTATATGTATGTGTGTGTGTATGTATATATATATATACACACACACAGATCAACCACAACATTAAAACCCCTGCCTAACATTGTGTGGCTTCCCCTCATGCCGCCAAAACAGCTGTGACCCGTGGAGGCATGGGCTCCACAAGACCTCTGAAAGGTGTCCTGTGGTATCTGGCACCAAGACGTTAGCAGCAGATCCTTTAAGTCCTGTAAGTTGTGAGGTGGGGCCCTCATGGATCAGGCTTGTTGTTCCAGCACATCCCACAGATGCTGGATCAGATTGAGATCTGGGGAATGTGGAGGCCAAGTCAACACCTTGAACTCTTTGTCATGTTCCTCAAACTATTACTGAACAATCCTTGCAGTGTGGCAGGGTGCATTATCCTGCTGATAGAGGCCACTGCCATCAGGGAATACTGTTACCATGAAGAGGTGTACTTGGTCTGCAACAATGTTTAGGTAGGTGGTACGTGTCAAAGTAACATCCACATGAAAGCCAGGACCCAAGGTTTCCCAGCAGAACATTTCCCAGAGCATCACACACAACACACATCTTCACATAGTGCATCCAGGTGTCATCTCTTCTCCAAATGATGCACACGCACTCAGCCATCCACATGATGTAGAAGAAAACGTGATTCATCAGACCATGGTCCAGTTCTGATGCTCACGTGCCCATTGTTGGTACTTTCAGCGGTGGACAGGGGTTAGGGTTGACATTTCACTGCATATATGTATGAAAGTATGTATGTGTATGTGACGAATAAACCCCTTGAATCTTGAACATGGGCACTCTGACCTGTCTGTGGCTACACAGCTCCATACACAGCAAGTTGTGATGCACTGTGTGTTCTGACAACTTTCTATCATGGCAGCATTAGCTCTTCTGCGGGATCGGACCAGACGGGCTAGACTTCGTTTCCCAAGAGCATCAATGAGCCCATTGGCGCCCATGACCCTGCCGCCGGTTCACCAGTTGTCCTTCCTTGGACAACTTTTGGTCGATCCAAGTGTCACGTGACTCAGTTGCAGCCTTCAGTTCTCACATCAGGTCCGGACACCCCTTCATGTTGGAATACACTACGATACCCCTGGACATCTGCATTCAGACACCATGAAGTAAGTTGGTAAAAATGTACTTATCAATAAAAAAAAAATTGTTGACACCTGCATATCGGGAACACCCCACAAGCCCTGCCGTTTTGGAGATGCTCTGACCCAGTCGTCTAACCATCACAATTGGGTCCTTGTCAAAGTGGCTCAGATCCTTACGCTTGCCCATTTTTCCTGCTTCCAACACATCAACTTCAAGAACTGACTGTTCACTTGCTGCCTAATATACCCCACCCCTTATTTTAGGCAGAGATGAGCAATGTTATTTCAAATAACATACATATGTCAAGTTTTAATGTGTGTGTGTGTAGCCAACTGTGGAACTGGGAGACACCTTAAGTGGCATAGGGTTAACACACTGCAAAATAAACCAATGAGATAAAACAAAGGCACATTTTAAGCCATGCAAAACAAAAGTGCCACTTGCTACGCTGTACCCAGTGCATAAAAATAGCTGCGACCACATTTATAAGGATGTTTTTCCAACAAATATTCTCAAATAAATAGTCCTGTGTTGCATTCTTCCGTTGAATCAAACAGGCAAAAGTCCAATAAAACTAGATGAACAGTAGCAAGGGATGGGAACTCACTGCAGCTTTGTGGAGTGGGCGTGGCAGACTGAGGTGGGCGCGGCAGAGGCTGACAGTTACGATTACGTTGTGACTACTCCACTCTGATTGGCTGTGTGAAGTGTGAACGTGCCCCACGTGTCAATGGCTCCACGGAGGCTGACGCGGGATACGAAGGTCTTTCTCTGTTTTATTCCGTTCCATGATGAAAAGCAGTAAAACAAATACGTCATAAATAATAGAAACACACACGCAGCGGAGCGTAAATGCCGCACTGCACCACCGCTCTTACGAATTATAATTCTGAAATAAATGTAAAAATTAAAAAAACTTGTCGAAACAGTAGTTATTTTGAGTTAGAGAGTTGAATGAAAATGTAAAATTGGAAGGAATTCCTTGGGAGATGGCTGACGGGGCTGTAGCGCCCACTGGACATGTTGCATGTTTGGAGGATCTCCTTGAGATCACGTTTTACCCAAGTAACAGAACAAAATAACACTTGAGGTTGTTGCTTTTGATGCCTACAAGGTTGGTTTTTTTTAGCACAAATTCAGTCAGGAAGGTTACTGATCTACACCGGGTGGCGTTCATCGGCTCCGTCACGCAGCCAATCAACCAGAGACAGCCACACCCCCCCGGGGAACCAATCACCGGGCTCCCCGCCAGTATTTGTACAGCTGCTTTCCCCTCCCTGTCTCTCTCGTCCCACCTCCACCCCTTCTCCACCCAGTAGCAGCCTCGTTGGATCCACCAGGATGTCAGCAACAGCAGGGTGGGGATCTCTCCAGCGGCCCTCTGAGATGCCGCCGCCGTTCGTATATTTATAATCATCTCTGTGCAAACCCCGCAGCATCACGGAGTCCTGCCAAATCACTGTCAAATAAATGTCTGTTCCCCTCAACTCGTCTCTCCAGATTTTTTTTTTTAACTAAAGTAACACGACTGTGTTAAAAGGTGGTAGAGTAAAACGTATATGTTTGCTTTGAAATGTAATGAAGTAAGAGTCTCCAAATCAACGTACTTAAGTAAGGTAGATGAAAAATGTACTTAAGTAACAAATGAATTCAGTGGTGGAAAGTACATTATTACTTTCCACCACTGGTAGCCACTTTCTTATGGTTGCTATGGTAACTGCATCCTGTATCAGAGAGGAGGCAATGGTTTTTCGGGCAGTTTTATTGTCAAGCATGTTTTTAAAAACAGATTTCAGTTGAAAGCATTTGATCAAACACGTCAACTAAACACATACATAGAATCAATAAAACAAACAGCTTTCAATGGGAACATATAAAACAGTTATAAAAGGATTTTTTTTTTCAGGCAACAAACAAAGGAAAGCTTGAGAGACTGCTTTTTCAATTTAAAACCCATACTATCCGATGAAACGAAACAAAAGCAGATCTGCGTTTCGTGAACATTAAATACAACGCATCACCTACGCCGACATGCAAATGATTCGACAAAAAACTAAATGCAAAGAAAACAAAAAAAAAAAAAACACTCTACTGCACAGCCAGTAGCAGCCAGAATGAACAAGATCACAGTTACCTCTAAAGCCTGATTATACTGTAGCTGTGCACAAACAAAATACTTTAACTCGCATTCCTTTGAAAGTCCCAAAAAACAGGTTGACAGGAGAAACGACCCAAAAACAAAAACAACAAAACAACAACATTGAAAAGTGCATAGCGAAACAGGGAATGTTCAGTCTGACCGACATCAAAATAAAACACAGCATAGCTACGGCTACAGTGTGAATTATTCACAAAGTCAAAAAATAAAAAATAAAATAAAATTTACAGTGGTAGCACTTGTTGTTTTTTTTGATAAGCTCCTCCTGCACAGTTTTCACATGTTTCATTCATCAGCAACCTAGTTATTTATTTTCAAACTAATAATCCTGTAGTGGTTAACTCGGCGGTGTTCTCAGACATTCACACTCGGGCTCTTGTGTTTAAAGATGGTATATATATATATATATATACATACATACACACACACACATAAACACATACACACACACACACACACGCACACACACACACACACACACACACACACACACACACACACACACACACACACACACACAGATATATATATATATAAACATACACACAGATGTTATGGATCATTATGATATATTGTATTGTCAAGTAATTGTCTATGGGAAGCTGTGAATGTGCTATATTGTGAAACTAAATGCACCGAAGGGAGGAAAACCCCAAATATTTCTCAGTGAACTGACACTTCTTGACTTCAAATACATTTGTGGCAATCAGTGCGTCTTGCCCTCGTAGCAACGAGTACAATCACCAGGCATCAGTCTGTATCTACACTCAGTCTTTACAGCTGTCAAATATGGTGAGATAGAATATATATATATATATATATATATATATATATATATATATATATATATATATATATATATATATATATATATACTTTATATAGTCAAACCCTAAACAAGGTAATTGATAATCTGACCAGTTGTTGCCAACACTATTTGTCTCTAGTGATACGATGCAGCACCGTGTACTGTAGCAGCACCGTGTACTGTAGCAGCACCGTGTACTGTAGTAGCACCGTGTACTGTAGCTTCTAAATGTTTCTCAACGAGGCCCCATCCAGCAACAGAAGGACGTTTTCCACATTTTAACCGTGGACCTTCTGAATGGCTGGTGTTTCCGGCTCCGTCCCTGGAAGTTTGAAGTGTCTCTCTGAAGTGTACTGTTGGCACTTTGGGTTGAGGAGAGCAAAGTGAAAGGGAAAGCAGGCCGACGACCGGGGGGGGGGGGGGCTGCTTCCAGGCTACCAAACCAGGGGGGAAGACAGCCGGGGACTCCTGGGGTTGTCAGACGCCTGGGTTTCGCTGAGGGCTCTCTGGAAAACACAAAACAATTTGTCTGATCAGACTCAAGTATGATTGTAGATTAGATTTATAATTAGTTATTCCATAGAGGTTAACATTAAGCGTTAAAGCTGCCATACGCAAAGCGGCACGGGACACATGTTTTATTTATTTTCTTTCAATTAGGAAACGGAATTAAAAAAATAATAATCTAAAATAAAAACACACAATTTCTATTTGTTTTGTTTGGAGAAACGATTGCGGCGCATTTTGTGCGCCTGTCTGGTTCCGACGACGCACGCCAGCGATGGGGTGCCCACGACTGGCGTGCCAATCGTTTTTATTTTAGATGTAGGTTATTTTAGTTTTTATTTTAGATGGAGGTTATTTTAGTTTTTATTTTAGATGGAGGTTATTTTATTTTACGTCTCCTTATGGAACGAGATAGGTGCATATGAAAAAGTATGGAACGAAACTGTGCGTGGGAACTGTGACTCTCCTGGATCGCCCCCTCTCCATGCGTTATATGCGTCCCCACACTGTTAAGGCCCAATATTTTGTTAAATATGGTCATTTCTAAGGACGGATGAGGTACTAGGCACTAGACCACCTCACCTCAAACTTGGACATGAACTCTGCAAAGATGCCAAAGAAAGCCTCTGTGCTGGTGGCCTTGATGTCCTCACCGAAATAGGAGGCCACCTTGGAGAACTCTTCCATGGCCCTGCCCTGCAGAGACTCCAGAGACTGGATGGCAGGGTGGCTGTTCTCCAGGAAGCTCTGTGGCGCTAAAGGTCAAGGGTCGGACCCTCAGATCATGCTGCGGCCACAGAGAATCTTTATAGCATTTTGGTTTTATCAAAGTGTCTGCTTTAACGGGTACTACTTTCAGGTGGAAGGATACGCTCATGACAGAGGCGAAGTGGTCCTCCGAGGTGGCGGGGATCTTCAGACAGGCCGTCCTGATGTCCTGGATGGTGGAGTGAAGGTCACTCAGCTCCGAGGTAATGACCCTCTGGTTCACTGGATGGAACAAGGTTTAATTACCCAAACCAGTTATTGAGTTTAACCCAATACAAAGGCAGGGTAAGAACTTTGAAATATTGTAGCCTACCCTACTCCTAACACTTAACCCTAACTTGAAATGCCTAACCCCTAACCCTTAACCCTAACGCCTACCTTCCATAACCCTAATCTGTAATGCCTAACCCCTAACCCTAACCCCTAACCTGTAAGGCCTGACCCCTAACCCTTAACCCTAACCTTAATCTGTAACACCTAAACCCTTACCTGTAAGGCCTAACCCCTAACCCTTAACCCTGACCCCTACCTTCTATAACCCTAATCTGTAATGCCTAAACCCCAAAACAAACCCTAAACCCTAACCTCTAACCCACTGGTGAAAGTCCCAAACCCGGGTGTGACGCAAATCATTTCACAAACATTTCTCACAGGGGACCACACCCATCTCTGAGGATGGAATTGTATTGTATTGTATTATATTAGTATTACCCTTGGCTGCCAGCGGCACCATCGTCAGGTCTCTGGCAAAGTTGAGCAGCTCTGGGAAATGTTGGCATAAGGACTTGGCCAGAATGTGGAGGAAGGTTGATTTCCCGTCCACCGTCTTGGTCGTGCTCAGCTGTCAGGCAGGCAGGGGGGGAGGGGACGGATAAAATGTGGTGTAAGAAAAAAACAAGTATTACATACAGTATCTGTATGTTCTGTATATAATATACAGTATAACCACAGTTGGCGCTGAGACGCCGGCCTTTTTGTGCGTAGAGAAAGTGAAACTATTAAACTCCCTTCCTCAGGTGTGATTAAATACTGAAACAAAACGGTTCACCTACCCAACATCAGTGATTTGAGTACGTGTCCGCTGCTATGATTTTGACAGTAAAGTATTTTGTAATGACAGACATCCCTACCTCCGTCAGGAAGTTGATCTTGAACCCGGTGGTTCTGTTGTTCTTGGGCTGGCCGTTGTTCAGGTAATTCCCCATCGCCAGCACAAACTGTGGACAGATCCACAACTTTGAAAGAATAACAGACCTTGATCTGTTCTCCCCCGGCGGAGTATTCACAACGAAAATGTTCTCAATATGTGGGAGAACCTGCCTTTAAGTACTCACGTGAACATCCCAAACGCTACATTTATAGGACTGTCCGTTTCGTATAACTACTTCCCTGTGATTGCTTCCCCGCTCGGGATCCTACCTCGAGGATCTTGGCCAGCTTCTTGCTGCTCCTCAGGTCGGCAGAGGCCTTATAGATGTACTCGTACGCCACCTTCATCTCCTCCATCCTCTCTGGCAGTGTGGTCTTGAAATGGAGGCTCCGCAGCCGCGTTTTGTATTCGGGCACCGTCAACATCTGCCGGTAAAAGACAAAAAGAAAACGCCGTCTTTCTACCGGCTGACTTCCTGAAGGGCCGGAATTTCTGAAATTTCCCTCATTCAAGCGATTTCCGCTTTGCGGTATGCACCTGGAAGATGAACTGGTCGGGCTCGCTGAGTTTGGCCGGGTCCAGGTCGAACCGCTCGTACTGCTTGACCTCCTCCTCATCGGGGGCGTAGAGCAGCAGCTGCTTGATGTGAGCCGGCTCCAGGCGCTCGGTCGTCATGTTCATCAGCACCTGTCGCAGCTCGCCCGGGGAGAGCTTCAGGTGGGCGATCAGGATGGCTGGGCGGGTGGGGGAGGGGGTAGAGGGGTTGGACGGGAAAAAGGAACCGTCACAGGAAGTGTCTTTCACACTTTGCGCCCACATCATTTCTTTGATGCTGAGGTGTATGTTGTACTTTGGCACAATCCACGTTTGTGCCAGTACGTGGAAAAAAAGTGAAAATATGTAAACCTCACTTTGAATGCATGAATTAAGGCATGAATCTGGGGTTAATTACTTCAAAGAAAAGGATTTTGATTTGTAGTGACTAATCGATAAAATGTGTTAGGGGGAGATTACACTACAAGTCCCAGGTCTCAGATTTCCATTCAAAACTCCAAATGATGCGAAGCTTGTGGAGCTAGTTCTGTCAGACAACCTGACGGCGCCACATGCTTCCATGCCCATAATGGGACGGCCTATTTAGGCAGCCAATGCCTCCTCCCTACCTGCTTTGCTGCCTGCTTGTTTTCACCTCCCCTGCATCCACCTATCCATGGGGGGACTCGAGCTCATCCCTCCCAAATTTCTAGCTCACCATGTATGCCTATGCTTGCTGTACACCCCGCCGGGAGTGATGGGTAGTAGAGCCCAGATGCCAAACTAACACAATGCAAAAGTAAATAAAGATTGGTTTAAAGTCAATCCAGGAGTCATCCTTCAGAAGTTCTTTTTCCAACATCCAGCATTAACCTCATCTTCGCTTTCAGATGAGGGTCAGACTCATACTCACAAGCGTTGTAGGCCTTCTTGTGAGACAGGATCTCCACCACGTCTTTCTTTTTAAAGTTTTCGGGTAGGAAGGTGGGCTCTGGAGGAGAGACTGAACGTTCAATAACAGTGTAAGGACATGTTCTCCAGGCACCGGGAGTGGGCACTAAACACACACACACACACACACACACACACACACACACACACACACACACACACACACACACACACACACACACACACACACACACACACACACACACACACACACACACACACACACACACACACACAGAGGGTAATGGAGGATTAATGGGCTGATAATGGAACATAAAAATCTCACTATTAAAGCTGCGTCAATGAAAATGCATCTGTATCAAATTCTACAGGAAGAAAAAGTGGAGGCAAATTGCCCTTTTCCTCAGTGACAGAGCTACTGCATTTAGTGACCCAGAGGAGGATAAGAGAGCAGGGAAGAGGTGGTGCCTTTTGGAGAATGGATATGAAGAGGAGCGTAATGGGGAGTTTCCGAGGCTGGTTAATGGTGAACACGGTGACTGTAAACTCTGGATGCACAAAACAGAAAGGAGTCAGCCAAAAAATGCATGCAATTTACAGTACTTCAAACAGTATCAGATATGAGACGGACCATTTTGAACAGGTGACAGTTAACACGTGGAGGTGATGATTGATGTGTGATTTTTTGATGTGTGATTGAAAAATTTGTAAAAGAAAATACATACTCGATCTGCGCTGGGTTCCGAAATGCAGCTCCAGGTCCAGGTACTTCACCATGTCGCTCAACTTGTCATAATCAGATTCTTCTCCGAGCTGTAAACACAACATTGTTTTTGTCAAATTAAAACAATCCATGTGGAGCTATGGTGGCTTGTAAAATGGGTACAGAAACCATTTAAGTATACAATGATCAAAACCCTTGCATCCATTGATTCTTACGGCATTCTACACATAGTGTGTAACAGATATTCATTCGGTTTTTAAAACTGTTGCTATTTCTGGTTTTAACTTTAGTGCGTCCGTGGTGCGTGAAGACTGATTCTGTGAGAAAGCGATTGGATTGTACCGGTTGTGATTGTAAATATGTAAATTCTTCACAAGTCTCTCTACAATGACAAAAGTGAGTCATCGGACCAACTTTAAAAAACGCTTTAATCTGTAACACCTATAATATTTTGGTTTTCTTGAATTAAAATAAAAAAAAAATAAAGGTGAAAATTGTATGTGCAGAGTTTAGGTGGTTTTAGTTGTAAATAGGACTAAATTATACTTATATTTACAATATACTATATATATATACATATATATACTGTATATTTTAGGGGTGTTACGATTCCGATCGAAATGAGTGTTTGATTTCCAACTGAAAAATCACAATCAGGTTCACAATTCTCACTGCATTTTTGTGGGTGAAACTGTCCGACATAGTCGGTATATAGGGAAATGCAGTGTGTAGCAGTCTGTGGAGTCGACTGGAGTCCCAGTTTCAAACCGACTTTGAAGAACCGACGAGTTTGGAGAGTCGTGGCCGGGCTGCGGGGTATTTGCCGTGATTTTTTCAGGAGGGATTTGCGATCTGCTCCACAACAGAGCAGCAGCAGGAAACAGAGTAAATTAAATACATGTAGAGTTTTTATTTGCTTTGTTTGGAGAAAATATTGCTCTGATCGGAGCTGCAGGTTGTAATTTTCCTTTTACTACCAGCGTTCCCCTCTGGCAAAAATAGCATCTGTTTTTCTGCACTTATTTTGGTGAGTAATTTAAAAGCAGCGTAGTAAGTAACTTATTGTGTATTATTCTAAAGTCTAGTTTTGCCAAAGCTCTTAACTGTTTAGGTTGTTTAAATATTGTCATATCTTTGTTATTATTTATAATTTTTTAATATTCAAATTAAAGTTACTTGAGAAATGAGTGTAGACTCGATAGACAAAAAGTGGCATAGCCGTCAGTGCTGGAAAAAAATACATATGTTTAAAGTGAAAAGTGAATTGTGACCTTCAAATCGAAAGTCAAATTGAATCGAGGATTTGGAGAATCGTGACATCCCTAATATATTTATAATTTAATAAATATTACTTACATACCATATATACAGTACATATACAGTACATATACAGTATATACATATATATACACACACATATATATATTCACACACACACACACACACACACACACACACACACACACACACACACACACACACACACACACACACACACACACACGTGTGGTGTGGGGATGGTATGGTTTGAGCAGCCATACCTGTCCTGGGTCTAGGTAATTGGGGCCCAGGATCAGAGTGGCTGTACACCTGCGCAATGATTTATATTTAAAAACACCTATAACATTCTTTTGAACTAATTGTTTTATGTCATGTTAACATGGGGACTACCGACTCTAATTACGTTTTCTGAGTTCCTATGGAACACAGTAGCATTTCCTGCTGCCTTTTGACCTGATACAAACTTGGGAGTTTGTAATCCACCTGAACCAGAGTGTGGGCTGCAGCCATTACCCATGATGGAACACAACTGGTGGAACAGATAATGAGTGGAACCTTGTTTCCATCAAAAAGTTGTGACGTGCAAACACAGATGCCCACTATCCAAAGCAGGGGTGCCCAATACATCGATCGCAATCAACCAGTAGATCGCAAAGGTAGTGTGGGTAGATCACGCACCATTCAAAAAAAACAAAAAACAGGTCTGACCAACATGTTGAACGAGCTTAATTTAGAGCTGCAAGGAAAAGACAAAACTGTGGTCAACATGATCAGTTAATGCTTTTGAACGAAAAAGGTAACTTCTGTCCTCAAAGCTGCAGCGCATGATTTGGGGAACTTTCAAAACCTCGCATCAGAGCTGGAGACCCAAGGGAAGGCGTGTGTGCAACTTGACAGTGTGCGCTACACAGAGCAGATTGAAAATTGTCTGCCAGACTGTTTCAAGACTTTGCTCTACTTGAGCCAATCGCTACATTTATGTGCTACCCATTTAGGGGAGATGTTGAGGTTGATTCACATGCATCAGAAATTGCAACACTCTTTCACCTGAACTAGTCTGCAGTGGAGGATGAGATGTTGACACTACAGGCTGACATTCAGCTGAGGTCCAGGGCTCATGGACAGTTTTGGAACTCACTCACAGAGCAAAAGTACCCAGACATGAGGAAATGTGCTACCTCCTGGACTGCATTATTGGGCTCTACTTATTTATGCGAGTCAGCCTTTTCCCACATAAATGTATTTAATTGTATTGTGCCATAAGGGTTCATGCTGTGATGCAAGGTATGCCAACATATTTTGTATATATAAAGTATACTCAGTATATATATAAATAAATATATTTAGCATTTTTAAATGCAGGTAGATAATTTTGACCTGGTCATTTTGAACTTTCTTTCGTCATCCTCGCAGCCTGGTACCATATGTTCTGCTGCCCGGTGGTTGAGAACCACCTAACCCTAACCCTGCTGTAGAGCATTTGAGCAAAACAATTTTTAAACTTGAAACCTGATGATGATTTTTTTCGCAAATCAGCCCCAGGTGTTGAACCTGAGCTCTATGACATGACAGCTCGACCGCCGTACGCACCTGTCCCCATATGGTTCCTTCAGAGTTCTCCACTTGCTCCCAGCGCAGCCTCTTAACACTCATGTGGCTTGTATCTGAGGCACTAGGACTGGGCTTGGGCAGCGGCGGAGGCTCACAGGGTGGGGGCAAGGGTGGAGGCGGAGGTGGGGGTACCTTGGAAAGTAAATGAAAAAATAAATATTTGTTTGTTTTTACCTAAATGAACTCAACTAAATTTAACATTATCCTGCACAGTATCGGTCAAAAGAATAAAATACTTGAATCAAGCTAAATTATAAGGCAATATAGACAAGAAGATGTCTTAAAATATGTTTAGTTATGTTGTGAAAGAAAGGATCTTGCAGTCTTATAAAACATGACGTTTCTTCTATTAGAGTGAAGGGCATCCAAAGTCTGTTGTAGACTTGAAAATTCACTTATTTCATTGAAACAATACTAATAACTAATTAATTAAAACAAACAAATATCTAAACAATACTACAGTACCAATTCAGCTGAACAATCCAACACTAACAGTCCATGGCCAGTCAATTCATCTCAACTCAAAAGATCTATTGTTCATTTTCAACATTTTCTGGCTTTTTTGGTTGTGCGGTGAACATAGAATCATGCATGGTTCAGTTCTGACGCTCACGTTCCCATTGTAGGTGCTTTTGGCAGTGGACAGGCATCAGCATGGGCACTCTGACCGGTCTGCGGCTACGCAGCCCCATACACAGCAAGCTGTGACGCACTGTGTGTTCTGACACCTTTCTATCATAGCAGCATTAACTTTTTCAGCAATATGTGCTACAATAGCTCTTCTGTGGGATCGGATCAATGGGCGCCCATGACCCTGTCAAAGGTTCACCGGTTTTCCTTCCTTGGACCACTTTTGATAGGTACTAACTACTGCATATCGAGAACACCCCACAAGACCTGTTGTTTTGGAGATACTCTGACCCAGCCATTTAGCCATTTAAATTAGGTCCTTGTCAAAGTCGCTCAGATCCTTATGCTTGCCCACACATTGACTTCAAGAACTGTTCACTTGCTGCCTCATATGCAATGTTATTCACTTCACCTGTCAGTGGTTTTAATGTTGTGGCTGATCCTGCAATTACAGGAGTACTTAAGTACAGTATGATTGCAGATACAGTATATAAGTTAAGTAATATATCTTATACTGTAAATTATACTGTGTATATATATATATATACACATACACACACACATATTCATATACAGGTATATATATTATATTTATATATATATATACGGTGTGTATATATATATATATATATATATATATATATATATATATATATATATATATATATATATATATATATATATATATATATGGATAACCTTTTGGGACTGGAGCTCCACTTGCACGGTCTCGTAGGTCTTGGTGTGAGCTGGGAGGGTGGAACTCTGAGAATGGGTGAGGATGGAGGGGGCCGGGGCCCCCCAGGTGTGGGACAAGCCCTGGGTGTGCGTGTGGTCCTGGATGGAGGGTGGTAGCGGGCCCTGGTAGCTGTGCTGGTGGTGGAGCTGGTGGTGGCGCTGAAGAACCAGCTGGCTGGGCCTCAGCAGCTGGGGGGATGGGTGGAGCTGCAAGGGGGGTGGGTGGAGCGGCTGGGGCTGGCTGATTTGCCGGGGGAGGTGGCCCGGGCGGGGGAGCTGTGGGGAGCGGCGGGGGGCCGTTGAGTGGGCGAGGCAGGGAGCAGCCTGGCCGCCGCCACTCTGGTAGCGCTGGCGGTCCCGCTCGCCCTCCTCCTTGTGCAGCGGGGGGCGGGCCGCCAGGAGGAGCAGCCTGGGCGGGGGCGGCGGCGGGGGGATGATAGGGTGCTGCGGGTGGAAAGCCACCCGCGGCCGGGGGACGCGCTCGGGGGAGAAGCGCACGGGGGGCAGCGGGTCGGTGAACTGGAAGGGGGGTGGGATGGGTGTCTGGAAGGGCGGCGGAGGTGGGGGGCTCTGCTCGGGGGGCGGGGGGATGTGCTCCGAGCCCGAGGAGTATGAGAGTGAGGTGGCGTCGTCACTGCTGCTGCGGTCCTCGCTGCTGGCGCTGCTGAGCTGACGAGGCAGGAAGCTCTGCTCCTGGTCGTCCTGGAAACTCATCTGCAGGGAGAGAGCGACACACACACACACACACACACACACACACACACACACACACACACACACACACACACACACACACACACACACACACACACACACACAGGCTGAGGATTACATCGCTGCTTCAACAAACACAACACACCAGCGAGAGGGGCTTGTCCGCTTGGGCCTCCGTGGAAAATTTTAACCACAGCCATAAGAATATCCCCAGATGTTGACATGTTCATCTCTAACTCTGCCTCCGAGGCAAAATGTATCTCGACTGGTGCCCCCCAGGCAGAATTTGTTGGATTGTTTTTTTGAATTTGACTTGGTACACCTGAGGCGGAGTGTATTTGGTTGGCAAAGGTAAACCAAAATGATGCTCATTTGATGTTTCACAATGCCAGTTCAAAGAAATGTGAAAGAAAATGTCAAATAACAAACTCTAATTTGTTTTCATATTTCTATGTAGCAGAAAAACTTGGATGACTTAAGTGAATAAATCAATATGAAGCAGAAAAACTTGGATGACTTAAGTGAATAAATCTAACGGGTTTGCCTCTAGAACACCTTATGATAACATGACCACACCAGAATAATTGGGGTGAATAATGAACATGGTCTTCCTTCACCTCCTCGTAGTCATTCTCTCCGGGCACAAAATCGTCCACCAGCGTGACCCGGTGGCCCAGCTGCTCGCTCAGTGCGTCCAGGAACTTATCCGTGTCCCGGCTGCGTGGCGGCCGCGAGAAGGTGAAGAGCTTCTTGCGGCGGCTGAGCGGACTGGCCGCGCCATCCAGTGGCCGGGGGGAAGCAGGTGGGCTCTCCAGGCTCACGTAGGGATTGGAGTCCACGCTGCTCTGGTGGTAGATCTCATACACAGGGGTTGGGAGGGGCTCCTTCCAGGAGAGGGACAGGCCCGTCTTGCGGCTCCCTGCGGAGAAGGAGGAAGGAGGGGCTTAAGTGGAACTCGGCCTTTGATGCGGCTGGCTGACCTTTGACCTTCATGGCTTCACGGTGATGTTCAGTCGTGCTGCACCCATTTTCTTGACGGTGTCACCATGGCAAGAAGCAGCACCCACTGCACATACTGTCTTTTTTCATATCCTCAGTGTGTGTGTGTGAGACAGAGAGAGAGTACCTGCGAGAGGGGGCAGTGTGAGGGGGGAGAGAGGGCGGCCGTAGGCCTTGGTCTGGCCGGGCCCCTCAGGGGCTGGTGAGGAGGGACCATTCAGCGGTGATACACTCTTCCCTGCGTACACGTTCTCCAGCTCCGTGTACACACCTGACATCTACGGGTGGAGGCGTGGTCAGCCAGTTAGCAAAGCGGTGCCAGAAGTCCCCTGGCAGCTCCACATGTAGACTGCTTTCAAACTGCTTGGCAGCGATTTGCTGACGGCATTTTTTGGTAGACCTCAATTCTGTGCTGAAAGTTGAAAATTGACTCAAATTGTCTGTCAGCAAATCAGCACCAAACAGCCAGCACATGTGGAAACTTGCTGCAATATGTTGTGAGGCGTGAAAACAAGAAAGAACGTAAGCGGCATAAGAAAACATGGCCCTGGATGTTTGGTGCTGGCGAGGCGGTGAACAGCTGGGAGGTAATACCCACGTTTTTCAGGTCGGGGGACTCGGGGAACGAGGTCCCATCTCCACACTGTCGCTCCTCCGGGCTCCCCGAAGCATCGACATGAATCCCTAAAGCACAACAGGGGCATGAGCGCAGACAAGTGGACACAAGCCTCCCTGTTCCATCACCCCCCCCCCCCCAACAGAGAGAGCGAGAGAGAGAGAGAGGGAGAGAGAGAGAGACAGAGAGAGAGAGAGAGCGAGGAAGACGGGAGGATGGAGCAGGAAAAAAAACCAGCAACGAAAAGCAATGGTCGAGACCCATTGTCGTTGCCATTGGCGTTGCTAGCTCATTTGAGGGGAGCTAGCAAAGCCAACAGGAAATGGTTTCCTTTGAAACCGCTGAAAAAAGCTTCACTGTTGAAATGAATGACATTCACTTCTGATTTTAGGGGATTTGAGGACCCACACGGAGAGAACTTTTTTATGAAATTACGTAACATGTGTGATGAAGCTTTTGTTTATGTATATTATGGATGCAACGGTACACGGTATGTTATCGAACCTTTCAGTACACCCCCTACGGTTCAACAGGCACATGTGAACCGCGGTATTATGATATCACGGTAGAAGTCCACCGGAAGCGTTGTGTTCTGTAGGTGCACGCTTCCTATTGAATCCACTGATGAGCTCCACTGGCCATGTCAGCCACGCGTCCGCGCGGCATTTCTCGATTTTTGTGCAAGCTCTATTTTTTTTTCAACTGCGCGCAGCCACACAAAACCTTTTTAGAAACACAAGTTAAACTACATAGAAATAATTTTGTAAAGAGTGCAATCAATTTGAATGTGTTTTATATCTACATTGTACCGGAGACCTGCTGTCGGATTTGCTTATTGATTAAGACCCTTTTTAAATTCAAAGAACAAACATACAGTATATTACAACTACCCCGGGGTTGAGGTGTCCAGTCGGAAAATCACCCCCTGGGATGGCTGTGTCCCTTTTTAGTAAGGAATTCTCTTCAGACACTCTCCCAACACTGGTGCGCTTCCAGGCGCACTAGTGTTGGGTCATTCACGAACGATCTGGTTCTTTGGAACGGCTCTTTTGGAGGAACGAAGGGTAGGTAAGAAGAGTCTCGCCAGTGAGCTGTTGTTTTCTTTTTGCCAAATTTTACAAACCACCAATGAACTTGAACCCCTGTCTCCCCCCTCCCCCCACAGTCATGCACACAGAGTGTTACACTAGTTATTTATGAAGGACTACTATAACATACTGTACAATACAATATAAACATTTTTTACACATATGTATACATACACACACATATATATATATGTATATATGTGTGTATGTATACATATGTGTAAAAAATGTTTATTTCATATTGAATGTTAAAGTAGTCTGTCATAAATATCTTAAATATATTATAGATATCATCATCAAAATATCAAATATCTTAAATCAATTATATATAAATATATATACAGTATATATATTCAATTTTCTTCTTAAATATAAAGATATCGAAACTGTACCATTACTGGTAGCCAAAAAATGTGATGCATACCAAACCATGGGCCCACTGTACCATTGCAGCCCTAATATCCCTAATATATTATTTATATATTAGGGATATATATATATATATATATAAAAACTATATATTATTTTTTTCCATCCACGAAAGGGGTGATTAAGTGTATATCGGAATATCGGAAAACGCCCCTCTATATTCTCAAAACCCGTCACTGGACCACTCACTTGTCAAAATGAAGCTCGATAAAGTGACGAATGCCTTTGCCTTTAAAAAGCTAAGTAACCACGCTGAAATGAAAAAAATAAAAAAAAAGAAGAAAAAAAGCACAACTGTGTTTTATTTGCTGGCTAAACACTACCCAACCACAAAGCTTTGAAGACGCTGTTTTTTGGGCATGACGAGGGAAAGAATGCATAATGAACGTCTCCTGCCATCAGAACTTTGTCTGCGCTAGCACGGTTTGCTGCGATGCTCCTTCACTTCAACCTTCTACAGCGTCGGAGGGCAATTAACACTGCCTCAACAAACTCCTTCTCAACATTCTTGTTGTTTTGAATCACGTCGCCGCTGGATCAATCTGATGGACCCTTCAAAAGCAAACTGTGACAACCAGTTCAGATATCTCAGGTTCCTACCCATTCCCAGGTGGGTTCCAATGATGCAGTCGTCGGAGCTCCTCTCACGCACGCTGCCGCGGTACGACGTTCCTGTAACGCGTACGGAGCTGCTCCGCCGGTGGTGGTGGTGGTACTCCGGGCCGGCCTCAGCCTCCAGTGCTGCTCCGACACACACACACACACACACACACACACACACACACACACACACACACACACACACACACACACACACACACACACACACACACACACACACAGACACACAGACACACTGGGTCAGAGCATCTCCAAAACGGCAGGTCTTGTGGGGTGTTCCCAGTATGCAGTGGTTAGTACCTACCAAAAGTGGCCCAAGGAAGGACAACCAGTGAACCAGCAACAGGGTCAAAGGGGCCCAAGGCTTATCGATGTGTGTAGGGAGCGAAGGCTAGAATGTCTGGTCTAATCCTATAGAAGGGCTACTGATGCAAAAATTGCTGAAAAAGTTAATGCTGGTTATGATAAAAAGGTGTCAGAACACACAGTGCATCACAGCTTGCTGTGTATGGAGCTGTGTAGCCACAGACCGGTCAGAGTGCCCATGCTGATGCCTGTCCACTGCCAAAAGCGCCTACAATTGGAAGGTGGGCGTCAGAACTGGACCACGGAGCAATGGAAGAAGGTGGCCTGGTCTGATGGAGCATCTGTGGGATGTGCTGGAACAACAAGCCTGATCCATGGGGGCCCCACCTTGGAACCTACAGGACTGAAAGGATCTGCTGCTAACATCATGGCAACCATATTCCTTGATGGCAATGGCCTCTTTCAGCAGGATACTGAGCCCTACTACACTGCAAAAACTGTTCAGTTAATGGTTTCAGAAACATGACAAAGAGTTGAAGGTGTTGACTTCCTCCACATTCCCCAGATCTAAATCCGATCAAGCATCTGTAGGATGTGCTGGAACATCAAGCCAGATACATGAGGACCCACCTCACAACTTACAGGACTTAAAGGATCTGCTGCTAACGTCTTGGTGCGAGATATTACCGGACACCTTCTGAGGTCTAGTGGAGTCCATTCCTTGACGGGTCAGAGCTGTTTTGGTGGCATGAGGGGGAGCTAACATATTGGTGGTTTTTAGTGGTGATTTTAATGTTGTGGCTGATCGGTGTATATACAGTATATACACATAGTATATATACATATACATGCAAACGCCCCTATAATCAGACACACAAAATGCAAGTGCAATGACACAAACACAAACTTTGGTGAGATTACAGAGTAGCATGTCCATATCCTTTGAGTAACTCTGTGTCATCGATACACGAGGAAGAGCCATTATTAAAAATGCTTTTTGAAAGCGGTCCACATTTAGAGATGTGCATGAAAGCCATTTTAAGGCTCTCATACGTGATTCATGTTTGTTGCGTTATACAGTGGTTTCCCTTCTTCCAAATTTGTTGTCTTCTCTGTGGAGTCAATGATAGGGCAGCGGTTGCCAGCCTGGAGGTTGAGCAAGTCACAGGGCTGAAAACGTTTGCATTAACTCGCAACCCCCCTCTTTAAGTAATTTCATCCCAGCTCCATAGAAGATACGAATCAGACTGTTAAAACCTCAGACGAAGAGCAGGGAAGAATGGCGTTCCACACTCTGGCTTCTGGTCGGCTGACGAGCCTGTGCGAAGATAATTTATTATACCATTTAAATTACCAAAATGCGAAGCCAATTTGACTGATCTGATAATCTGTTTAGCAAAAAAATCTTTTTGATAAAATTTGTCTTCATAGGTAAGGTAATTATTCTATTAGTACACACAACCATCCCCCTCCCCCCACTCCTGTGCAGGTGTTTATAGGATCACTTACAAGAGTGTTTACATGGTCATGATGTGGGTATGTTCCACACCAATTGGTTCGTAAAAAACACATCGCTTCAACATTTCCCCACAAGAAAAGACTGGGGCCTACTTCATTTACGGCGGCCTTATTTGCATTCCTTATTCAACAGTTTTTTCATCAGAACATCTACAGTTTAACAGGATCAAAACTCGGGAACACCTTAGGGCACAAATGTACCGTGTGAAAGGTGAGGGGGGTGAGGGATGGGCAGGGGGCTCACCCGCACTCTTGAAACCCAGGAAACGAGAGATCTTACTCCGGCAGCGTTCCTGTTCGTCGTACGTCAGGAGCTGGTAGATAAATTGCCAGATGAGCTGCTTGGCTGGAGTGTCCAACACGGGAAACACATCCACTATCAGCGTGTCCACGTTCCTGGAAAAGCCCACACAGGCGCGCACGCACGCAACACACACACACACACACACACACACACATACACACACACACACATTTATAAACACGTGAGGACCCACACACACATCATGTAAAGTGCCCCTCTCTTTCCACGGCTCAGTATTACAGTGCCATTCACTGTGATGTGGATGTAAAGTAAATCGTCTGCATCTCTAATGAGACAGACGGATACAGCAAGATAAAAAACAATGTAATTTGGGAGTCTCTCGAATGTGCTTGAAGCAATGAACATGGAACTCATGTAACTGAGATTATATTGAGGCTTTAATCCACATTCTAAGAATCAACACATTTGGACTGAAGTCAAGGCAGCCCGCGTTCTCCGATTTCAGTAAAGGGGACATTATTCTTATTTTCTGTCATCTATTCACCGATCAGCCACAACAATAAAGCCACTGACAGGTGAAGTGAATAACATTGCTCATCTCGTTCCAATGCACCTGCCAAGGGGTGGGATATATTAGGCAGCAAGTGAACAGTCAGTTCTTGAAGTTGATGTGTTGGAAGCAGAAAAAATTGGCAAGCGTTAAAGCGACTTTGAAAAGGACCAAATTATGATGGTTAGATGACTGGGTCAGAGCATCTCCAAAACGGCAGGTCTTGTGGGGTGTTACCAGTATGCAGTGGTGAGAACCTACCAAAAGTGCTCCAGGGAAGGACAACCGGTGAACCAACAACAGGGTCCTGGGCGCCCAAGGCTCACTGATGCCTGTGGGGAGCAAAGTCTAGCCCGTCTGGTCCTGGTCTGATCCCACAGAAGAGCTACTGTAGTTAGTACTGTAGCTACAGAAAAAGTTAATGCTGGCTGTGGCGGACCAAGGGGTGTGGTCAAGCACTGGCTGCAGACGAGAGCACGGCTCACTTTCCCGCGGCGCCAAGCTGCCTCGAATCGGCCGAATCAGCGCCGTATGGTGCTGATTGGTCCAATTCGGCTGGGAGCTTTCTTAATGTTTGTCTGTCTTGCAGATGGGATCGGCGCACAGGCTCGCCAGCCGACCAGAAGCCAGAGTCTGGAACGCCATTCCTCCTGCACACTAAATTATTATTATTATTATTATTATTATTATCATCATCATTATTATTTATACTTGTGGCCAGCAAGCCTTTTGTTCATGATGTAATAAAAACTCTCGCCATGTTGGCAAACCACAGAAGAAAGGACTCCGTCTCCCTCCCTAAACCCCTACCTGTGGGCAGGGACTCCCACACTGGCTATGATAGAAAGGTGTCAGAACACACAGTGCATCACAGCTTGCTGCGTAGGAGTTCCCATGCTGACCCCTGTCCACCCCTGAAAGCACCTACAATGGGCACGTGAGCGTCAGACCTGGACCATGGAGCAATGGAAGAAGGTGGCCTGGTCTGATGAATAACATTTTCTTCTGCATCATGTGGATGGCCGGGGTTGGGGTCCGATCCGATCCAGCATCTGTGGGATGTGCTGGATCAACAAGCCTGATCCATGGGGGCCCCTCACAACTTACAGGACTTAAAGGATCTACTGCTAACGTCTTGGTGCCAGATACCACAGGACACCTTCAGAGGTCTTGTGGAGTCCATGCCTCCACGGGTCACAGCTGTTTTGGCGGCATGAGGGGGAGCTACACAATATTAGTGGTTATTAGAGGTGGTTTTAATGTTATGGCTGATCGGTGTATAATGTTACAATGTTAGATGTTCATATTAGACGTGGCAAAAGTATCCAATAATGAGGTAAAATAATGACAAAGTACACTGTGAACCAAACGCTCAGGCTTCAGACCGCTCTGAAAACCACTCGGTTTTCTACGCTCTGAAGACTTTTTCTACTTTTGGCATTTCCTATGGTCATCTGCTCCATCTGATCCACTGTGCATTTCTCTTAACAAAACCAATAAAAAATTCACATTTTTATTTATTTCTATGTAGATGTAAAAAAATATGTAGATGTATTTTATTTATTTATTTCTTGTTTATTTTGTTTCCCAACGTTTACATGAAACAAAAAAAAAACAGCGTTTTAGAATGCCGGTGACTGGAGTCCCGGTGCTGTGTCCGTGTCTCCGACAAACCTGGAGAAAAGCAACGAAAGTCGGAAACACACTAGAACAGACCTGCACAAGTCTTTTAAAAGAAAGAGGAATTAATACCATCTCCCTGTGACAAAACTGCAGACAAGGGAAAAGGATTTCCTGTGTGGTTCTGTGTGTGTCCACGTTAGGGTACTGTAGGCTGGATTCTCCAAATAAAACCGTAAATGTATTTATTTTAAATGTATTTATAAAAAGTTTCTGTAATTGAATAAAACTAAAAAGCCCCAAGCCCGGCCGTATTCCATGCTGCTCCAAGCTCCCCGCTGGTCCGGGCACCGCGGTGAAAGACGGAGCAAACTTTTAAATAAGGCATTGTAGATCTACTATGAGTGAAGATTCAGCAACTGGGTTGCTTATTTATCGCCTCAAATGTGTTCAGAAACAGACTTTGGAAAACTGATAAAGTGAAATCAGTGAAAGTTTACAGAAGGTACGTCCCTCGGCCTGCTTCCAAAGGTTGGCCAATCAGAAGAAAGGGGGCTTTTAGGGAGAGGGGCCTTAAAGAGACAGGAGCTAAACAGCTCATTTAAGCTGAATTTAGGGGCTGCGTAAAGGGCCAGTATAAGATAAATATAGTATTTTTTAAACTGTTAATCATGCAAAGGCACTCTAGCTGAGTCCCAGAACAATAATATAGAGAGTGGAAATGAGCATAAAAGGTCCCCTTTAAGCTCCTTTATCTCATCTGTCTCAGGGATACATTTCAGTTCCCTCTAGTAGATCTATGCTATACCTCGTCTACAGAACCCTCATCCTTGACCTCCACCATCTGTCGTAGGGTCTTTATCTTCCATCATCTACCATCTCCTGGCCCCTCATCTTCTACCTGGACCCCAACGCTCTGTGGTCACATTCTCTCCTCTAGCTATCTACCTGTGCTGGAAGAAGGTTTCCAGGGCCTTGCAGACAGTGTATCTCTCCTGCACGGTTAACAGGTGGTCCAGCTGCTGGCTGAAGGTGCGCCCGTGGACCTTGATGCTGGGGGGGAGGATCTCGGCCACCCACTGGAGGGAGCTCAGCGCCGGGGAGCTGGACAGGGAATTCAGGGGGTAAAGCATTGTAAAGCACAAGCCAAGCAAAGCTGGTTATAGGCAAGGGTGGGCCACACCTCCCAAATCTCAACAACGCGCAAAAAGCACACTGATTGGTTGAATAGCCCAACTTCCTTTCGGGAGGCGGGTTTGAAAGGGAAAAGAAAATATGGCAGAAGGGAGCACGACTGGCATATAAGTGTTTTTTGAGTTATAAAGTTTTCAAATCAAGTTTGGGGGAGAAAAAAACTGATTTCTTCTACATTTTCTGTAGATTGTGGTTTACTTAATGTGACACTGCTCCCAGTGGACATGTAACATTATAAACAAAATCGTACAAGTAGCCACGCAAATGTCTCCGAACGATGCCCATGCACTTGCAGACAGAGAGGCGTAAGCCAGCCTTTATGCTGGCTGACTTCACTGAAGAAAACACTATTGTTACTCCCCTATAGAGCTGGGAAGTAACTGATTACATGTTGACAGGATTATGAAATCCCATTTTGAAAGCAACACTGATTAGCCAAGATTACTAGGAAAAAAAAAGAAAAAAAAAAGATTAGTTACATTTTTAAAGCTTAGAATTACTTTATTTACTTTGTTGATTTACTATTTATTGGTGATATTTATTATGGTATTTACATTTACATTATTATTCATCATTTTTATTATAATTTATTATTCATAAGCATTATTACTTAATGTAATATTATATTTATTACCTTTTATACTACATGTCATATTTTCATATGAATTTCCACATTTATTGTAAATTGAGACATTTAGAATTGCTAGGCAATCCAAAAGCATCCTGATTAAATCACGAATTTTGACAAGATGGATTACAGGGCGAATTACAAATACTCACTAATTACTGACTACATTTCCAAGCAATCTGATAACTTGACACTGTTGGTGTTCTGAAATAAGGACCTGGAGCGCGGCAGGGTGGCAGGGACCAGCAGGGGGGAGTCCTCGGGGTCGCTGTTGTCGGAGTAGGACCAGTCGGACGGGCCATCCTCCACCACCAGCGTAGGCACGGCCCCGCTGCCCTGCAACATCGACACCACCTTCTCATGGGAGCAGTTCCTGCGAAACGCACAAGGAAGAGGTGGAGACATTCAGAGGGATACAGAAGCAATTCCGTGCATTCTAGATTGCACGGAATTACAAAGACCTTTATAAAGAAACAAAACAAGCGAAGGCTGTGAAACGCAGAGGGCGAAACCGGCCTGAGTCCAACCGGGCTGATGGGTATTGTAGCTAGTAACAGTCAGGCTCTTCACACTCGGAGCCGAGTCTTCTCAGGCCAAGTGCGAAGAGCCCCGTCCGCGCTTGTGACTCATCGCTGGACGCTTCACTCGCCGGTACGATATCCAACCCCACGCTCCTACACCGCCTGGTTTGTTTTCCATTTTCTCCATTGAACACCTCCCACTGCTGTCAGTGGGAGGTGTTCACGACAGTGGGTTTGGATTTCAGATCACCTCGCGGGTCTTCCTGCGGTCATAACCTGCTCCGTGACTCTTCATCGGCCCCCTTCTGACCCAGTCCCAGGTAGCTAATATTGAATTTTTTTTTTTTTAATCAAAGTTTTACATCTATTTCTTTTACTTATTATTTGCCCAGCCCTCCTACACGTGTTCTCCATCATCGGTGTTGGAAGGTGAAGCAGTTCTTTAGGTCTCACCTTGCGATTCCTAAAACAATATTTTATATTCTCCTCCTGTGGACACAATGCACTTCACCATAGCGTGTGCGCACATGTGAAAACACAATCCCCTCCCAGTGCCCACGCACCCAGTGCCCACGCACCCAGCGCACATGCCAAATACTGTACATCCATCCATTATCTATACCGCTTATCCTCATGGGGTCGCGGGGGGGCTGGAGCCAATCCCAGCTGTCATTGGGCGAGAGGCAGGGTACACCCTGGACAGGTCTATCACAGGGCCGACATACAGAGACAAACAACCATGCACGCTCACATTCACACCTACGTCATGCCAAATACATACAACAGGAAATTCTAAAATATGTATGAAATGAAATACATACGGATGGGAAATTAATTATGGAAAATGAATTATTTTCTACTTTTATAACCATCAAATAGATGAATCAGACTTGTTTTCCTTTACAAAAGTCCTGTTTGTGAATTGAGTTTCACATGTGGATCGGCACAGACAAACCTCATGTCCAGTCCATTGAGGAAGAGGATGCGATCGCCTGGTTTCAGACCACAGTCCTCAGCAGGGCTATCTGAAAGAGGGAGAGAAAGAGAGGGAGAGAAAGAGAGGGAGAGAGAGAGAGAGAGAGCGAGAGAGAGAGAGAGAGAGAGAGAGAGAGAGAGCGTTTTTAAAAACCTTTTTATTTAAGTCATGTAGTATTAAACTGTGATTCCAATGGTACAAGCACAAAAAAAAATTGTAAATTAATAAATAAAGGATTAAAAAAAAATGGAATTAAGTAAAGAATAAAGAGAGAGAGCTGACAAAGACGCTTGGACTGGTTAAACCTATTGAATTCATCATATGCATCTTTCACATTCTTGGCAACAATAATATATTTACTAAATATATAACTATATTTTATATTTTGTTTTCCAATACACAATATGTTTTAACTATTAAATGTTGAAACTTCCTTTCTGAAGATACAACTCGCATTATGTTTACTTCCCAAATTCTTTATTCCACTATGGAATGTGTAATTTTAATAACAAGCTTGAGAGGGGTACATTTCTAGTAATTGGATGGACAATAAAGAGACAATAAAGACACTAAAAAGACTAATAAAGAGAATATAGTTATTGCATAAAATATAGTTGACAGTGGTATTGGGGGGAAAAACACATACCCCTCTGACTGAATTCAGACCCCTACCATCACTAATGAATGGAAAAAAGGACAATTTTCGAAGACCATGGGCCAAGAGTGTCTGATACTGAAAAGAGATGAGCTCCACCACAAGTCCACAAGGTTACGTAACAACCTGAACCCCTGTGAATTCATCTAGTACAAAAACATTTCAACACCCCCCCGTCCTTCTGACACAGGGATATTGTATAACGATCTATTTGTTTGATTGTCGCGGCTATGGATCCGTGGAGGCACATTCACCGACCTCTTTACTGCCTGCTTCCTGCTCATCAATAAAGCATGCCGGGGCGAATCACGATGCAGACCGTGACATACGCCCACATCATTTCCATATCGGGCCCCACGCGGCCTGCCGGGGGTGAGTCAGCGCAGGCCCGCAATGGCACAGGGAGGGCCGTGGGCACAACGCCGTCGTCAGCAAACACTCCCTCGCACACACACCCTCGCACACACACCCTCACACACGCGCGAACGCTCGCATCACATTTCCCTCCTCTCAGCACCAAAACAACGGGGGCGTCTGTGCGTCCCCTGACGGAAGTTCTCTGCGACAAGCTCGGCGCTCAATATTTCACGGCTCTATTATTTATGGGTCCTCTTGATTGTTAATAGGGCGTCAGTCACAGGATTCATAAAGCTCAGCGAAGAAAAGTAATTTCGAGAACATAATTTTGCGACAATTCTCATCTCTTTCACTGCCTCATTCTACCTTTTACACACACGCCACTTTTATTATTATAAGTGAATACATCTGTGGCTGGATGCAGATCCCGTCTCCGTTAAAGTCACCAGCTTGGCAGTAGCTTGGTTTACCAGTCAAGAGTATGTGACACAAAAAATGTCAATTAAAGCGGCAATTTGCCAGCTGTGCCATTCTTATACCACTGGCGGTAATACCACGGTCAAAGCAGAACAACTACAGAGACACCACTAAGAAATGATTTCATCCCGGCGTTTCCGGCTGACAAACTCCCTGAGACAAACTCCCTGGCAACTTCTGTCGGCAGAAGTTGACTGCTATCTAAAATGCAATTGGAAAAATTTGCTGACAAAGTCTTTTTCAGACCATTTTCTGAGGTGGAAGACGTAGCAATTAACTGCTTGGTCAGTATTTTTGAGCCATAATATGAGTCGCCAATTACACCCCATTTTGTTTTTATCTTGCCCTGCTGTGTAACATGGTACAAGACAAAGCCATTGAAAATATGACCAGAGCTAACTTCTCTGATGACCGATGGAGAGATAAGATTAAAAAAACAACTTTATTAATACCTGTGGAGAATTTCAGGTGTCACAGCAGCAAAATAACAGTGCAAGTCAAGTAAGGGATAAGAATTAAGAACATGGCAACACAGAACCACCTTGCTGTGACATTTCTCTAACGAGGGCTAGAAAATTAAAAATTAAATCTTTCCAATGAAATTTAGTTTTTTTATTATTTTAAACCTACACCCCTTATATTTAAAAAGGTGCAATCAGTAATTTTGGACAACTAGGGACAAGGGACAGTTATGAACAACAGGTATTTCTGACCAAAAGCTAGACAGAGAATACAAATAGAGAGGCTATGCTTCATTGCTGCAAACCTTAATCCTTCATGAAATTGGAATTGTTTGTCGCCAAAACATTGAAAACGTTTTTCATACAAAACTCACTTTATGAGTTAGTCATTATGCAACAGCATCCTTACCACATTCACCAACAGAATGTTTTTTGTTTGTTTGTTTTTAAGGCATTGTCCTGACATCGACTTCAAATCAATGAGTCAGCTAACATCCACTTCCTAATGTGGACGTGGAACACACCTTCCAAACACGCCCCCCCCCCACACACACACACCAAAATACACTGGCTTCGCCCACAGTGCAGAGCACCCAGGTGCCCTGTCTAGGCCGAGGAGTTAGTATACAGAGGTGCATGTTGTGTACCTGGGATGACAGAGTCGATGCAGACAGGAGCGTGGCCACGCAGGGTGAAGCCAAAGCTCTTCTTGCCCCTATAGACACGGACAGTCCTGGGGGAGAGACACAGACACAAGGAGAATAAATATGTATAAGATCGATTTACCTACCATTAACCTCATATTTTTTTCTAAATTTATATTCATTTAATTTTAATTTGTAGACAATGGCTCCCACCATTTCACACACGTAAAAAAAAATGCTTTACTGTCATTGGGATAATCGATGTTGAGAGGTCTTTGGTTTTGGTTTTGCGACAGTGAAAAGGTATTTCAGCATTAAAAAAAACCCAAGAGAATTAAAGAATTAATTAAAGAATGCAGCATGTTTACCTATGTTTTATTACGTATACGCAAAAGTGAATTCTAGGATTTGGCAAGCGTCTTATAGGTACACTGGTTTCATCATGGTTTCTAAATGTAAAAAGAAAATTTGAAAGGACCTTGTATGTAGAAGCGTATTCAACCATCGACAAAAAAAGGCTGATTAAATAAATAGATAGATAGATAGATAGATAGATAGATAGATAGATAGATAGATAGATAGATAGATAGATAGATAGATAGATAGATAGATAGATAGATAGATAGATAGATAGATAGATAGATAGATAGATAGATAGATAGATAGATAGATAGATAGATAGATAGATAGATAGATAGATAGATAGATAGATAGATAGATAGATAGATAGATAGATAGATAGATAGATAGAGGAAACCCTCAACTTGGAAAAACCAGGCGCCGTAGAGATTTTAGGGGAACAGCGATGGCTCTGCTCTATTTCTCTGGAGGAGGGGTGCACCCTGGAACCTTCTACCGCGCATCAAAGGCAAGAGAGCGAGTGACCAAGAGAGGGAGAAAGAGAGAGAGAGAAGACTCAACATGTCGACGTTGCCATGGAAACTACTCAAGGGAACGCCAGCGTGAGATGTAAACACGAGAGGGCCACAGAAACAGGGGGGAGCATGCAAGTAACGTGTTCCTTGATAGCCCTACTGGTTGTTATGTAAGAAGCACTGAACACAGTTGGGGGGGCCGTGTGTGTGTGTGTGTGTGGGGGGGGGGCTAGTAGCACTAAATATCAAAGCTATGAAACTCAGCGATGGCAGTGGGGGAGGGGGGGTCATAATAAGGACACTTTGCTTGGTAATCGGGTAAATAATAATGATAACACACTTAAAAGGACTTCATTATTTATTCCCGTCAACTGATCGACTTCCAGCTGACTTCATACGTCACTCGCACTATAGTTATGTGAGTTGGTAATATCATTTGATACTGTTTTTGCTTACTACTCTTAAATCCAATCCTCACATTCTTTGATCTATGTTGTTTTTTTCATCCAGGTTTTTTCCCCCCCTAGGTGATAAGTAACAGTCCAATTGGGTTGATACTTGTGTTTGAGTCGACCAAAGTGTGTGCGGGTCCTGCCATGTTTAACTGTGCAGGCCTGTTTTGAATGGCACGTCAACGACGTATCCATTTATGTTTTCTTATTTCTATTCGTCTACGCTTTTATATGATGTCTTTTATTCCTTATGTGAAGCACCTTGAATTGCCTTTGCGTCAGAAATGTGCTATAAATATATACGCCTTTCCTTAAGTGGACATCCTTTGTATGTTTGAGAAAATTAGCACAACGCATCCATCTATTGATCTATCTACCTACCTATCAGTAACTAAGGAAACACAATGTTACACAATGTTTTTGCGCCCATGTGGCAGCGCTGCCAGCCCCCCTCATTATGATTGGCCACTTGTAGCAGTGAGGTAATCTCTTAAAGTACAATGAGCTGTCACCTACCTAAAAGGATAACACTTGACATATCCAGCTAGAGATCCAGATATGCATCAATGGGGATAACTGAGTAAGCAAGTGGGGGCTAGGAGATGGCACGGAAAACCTGGACTGGATCACAAATGGATGTAATGACCACTATGATTAAGGCGGCAGATTAGGCGTTGTCCGAGTGTACCGCGCATGTCGAAGTGCGGGTGTTCAGCGGAGCGGGAGTGGATTCCAACTCCAAGTTTTCATTGGACCGACACGTAATCAGTGTTATAGTGTGTGGGGGATTAGAGAGGGGGTTGAACAGTTCAGCCGATAGCACAAAGCCAGATTACCATGATGAATAGTTAATGATCCACAAACAGACGCGACAGTGCAAACCCACTGTCGCGTCTGTTTCAAGTGGATGGTAAAAAGGGTGTCTTACGGTTTTTAAAAATGACAAACCGGATCAAAGACGTGTTTAGGGTCGGTGGCTCTGAGACTGTTGAATGACTACGTCATGGGGGCAGTGGCTCAGGAGGTAGAGCGGGTCGTCTAGAAATTGGAAGATTGTCGGTTTGTTCCCCGGCTCCTCCTGGTAGCGTGCTGATGTGTCCTTGAGTAAGACACTTAACCCCCTTACCGCTCCCCAGGTGCCACTATATGGCAGCCCAATGCTCCTAGATCCATCAATTACTAGGAAGGGTAAAATGCAGAGAATTGTTGCCTCAGTACTTGTGCAATGACAATTAATTTAAACTGAAGCCACATGCAGGGCTATGACTGTATATGTTGCTTCTAACCAACATAAGGCTATATAGTGAAACATTTTTGCAAAAATATTACACTTTCTGGACTATCTCGGACTGATACCAAGGATGTACTGATACTGACATCAGGAGAATATCAATAAAATATCAGGCTGCAACAACATCTCATCTCATCTCATCTCACATTCAAAAATCTAACATATTTTAGAAAATCAACTTGACGTTCTGTTTTTTTGACACATAGAAGCATTTTTAGAAGTTTAGGGCTCAAAGTAGAGATAGCCATATCAGCAATGTAGAAGTGATCCCTCCATATGAATTACATAACAGAAATAAGAGAACATCTGAAAAGTTGAAACAAACCACAAGTCAGGAGGCTGACTAACTGCTCACCTCTGATTGGCTCCGGTGGCAGGATGCTGGGAGACACCTGAAATGGACTTCCTGGCTCCTCTGTCTCTGTCTCTGTCTCTGTCCCTGTCCCTGTCGCCCTCCCCTCTGCCTCCTGCCTCGCCGTCCCGGGGCACGGAGCTGGCCCGCTTGGAGGCGTGGTGGCGCTCAGGGTGGTCCTCGCTGCGGCTGCGACGCAGGCGGCCCTGCGGCTCGCTGATGCTCTTACTACGGCAGATGCGGTTGATCAGATTCTGGGAGACGGCCTGGTCGAAGCGCTGCCGGTGCTTTTTCGGAATGAAGATCCTGGCAAACATGGCGAGAAGGATCCGGCATGTGAGGAGGAAAGAAGGAAATAAAGGTGTTTGTTTTCGTTTTTTTCCCCTCTTTGTCAGTCTCTGAGTCAGAGAAAATTCTGCTCCTCGACACGATAATGAGATCGGCCAGCAAGGGAACTTGGGTCAGAGGGTCCGAGGAACCTGCTTGAGCGGTGGACGAAATCGAACATCCGGGATGCAGGAAAAAAAAAACCCAAAGAAAAACCTTATTTGTAACCGACAGGCTTCATCTGAAAGCCAACCGCATCCGACGGAATACAGAGGTGTCACCCAGCAAGTGTAAAGGGAGGAGAAAATGAAGAAAATGAAGGAGAGAACTTGTACGGTGAGATGGTGAGAGAGAGAGATGGAGCTTCGGTCCGGCAGCACTGGCTGCTCTGCGGAGAGTCTGGTTGCTGCAGCGTGAGGTGCGAGTGTGTGAACACAGCAACAGCAAAAGGTGTGGGAGTCAGTGAGAGAGCGAGAGCGGGATTGCTCCTCCGCTATCCTTCATCCCTCTCTCTCTCCATTTTATTCTTTATATCTCTCTATGTATCTCTGCGCTGATGCGTCCATTTTGCTCCGCATCTGTTTACGTCTGTTCTATTCCTTGTGTCTGTCGCCTGGATCTCTCTCTCATCTCGTCGCTCCTTCTCTTGTTGTTTTCTCATTTTCTCTCTTATCTGTCAATCTGTTCATTTCTCTTTCTCTTTCTCTCTCTCTCTCTCTCTCTCCAACTCGCACACACACACACACACACACACACACACACACACACACACACACACACACACACACACACACACGTCCTCACTTGATGTAAATGTCATTTCCGATCATTCCGAAAAGCGCAAAGTAAGGTTGTCGTCGTACTTTTTGCCCTTAACGATTTTGACCTTTAAAAATGTGAAATATTTTAACGACGCTACAGGAAGCCGACAACAGCAACAGTAAGAATAAATAAAGAAAAAAACAGTTTTGGATCCTACAGTGAGTGCTAGAATCCCACAATGTGTGATTCCCCGTGAAATCCTTTACTGTAATGGAAAAACAAGTCTTAAAAAGTCTGAATGTGTCTGTCTTTTGAAAGTCTTTTGGTGTATCCCTGCTATCTGCAGTCATAGTACTACTGTATGGCACTCTTTGAATAAGATTACCCACAAATGTGAGAAGATACATTAAAAGACGCGCGATTCGTAACTGAGACCAGAAACCAATGCTAAAATAGTAATCTGATGGCAGTTCATTCATGAGAAAACACTGATTGAAGGTTGTTGATATTGGTGAGTCATTTCCATTAAGACTCATTCTTACGACTGATTCATATCGTCATACATCTGTTTGGATAAGAGAGCAGATCGGATATTTAATGTATCAAGCCACATGGAGAAAAATTATGTATAACAAGGTTATACTGTATATGACATACAAGAACGCTATGTCCAAGTCTGCCATTACCGGCAACAAAATTAATTGGGTAAAAGTATGAGATGAAGTTTGATTCCTAAATGTCTGTTTGTGGCTCCCGGTGGTGAGTGCGGGCATAAAACATAATGTGCCATCTCTCCCTCGAGCCACGCTGCTCAATGCAATGGCTCATAACACAGAATTTAAAAAAACTGAAACAAAAAACACCTCATTCAAGAGCCATTGCCAAGAGTACAATACACCCACTCAAAAGCAGGCGTACAAAGCGCAGGTACACACGCACAGAAAGATACACACCGCACATATATAACAAGTGTATGGGGGCAGATATGCACACAAACCACCAACAAACTAAAAAAGGTGTATGCACAGGAACACAGGGCCAGCTTGGTAAAACAATAATAGAACCGCCCGCCATCTCGCTTCATCAAAGTTGAAAAAACAAAAAACCAACAGGTTGTTGCTTCGTCGGTTCATAGGTGTAAACAAAATCAAACATCCAATTAAAGCACAGCTAGGCTAGGTAGATTCATTGATTATGAGAAAGAGGTTTTATATCCACCTGTGAACAGCACCTAAACTCAAGAATGTTTTTGTTTTGTTTTTTGTTTGTTTTTTTTCTGGTTCCCTCCCACAAGCAGTCTGTTCTGACTGGTCGGTGTTTCCATCCTCCGAGCGGCTCTGCTGGCGATTCGGATGAATCAGCCCTCAACAGACGAGGCAAGAGTGTTCCAGAGCGCCTGGCGTGAAAAGCAACGGCGGTCAGGTAGCAACAAGGAGAGAATAACGGGAGAATGGAGAAGGAGGAGAGAGAGAAATAAAAACAAGCTGCTAAAATACTGCTGTTGTCAGAGGCAAATTACAAGGGGTGGAGGACAACTAAACAAGACTAAATAGCAGACAGGTATTACACAGGGATTTTGAGAAACGGGTTTTGAGAGCTGTGGAGAGAACGAGGAGACTTTATGAAGCAAGGATAAGTTCTGTGCAACGTGCGACAAATGCTCTTCTAATTATCCAGCGCCGCTTGACGATGCTACACAAGAGTCCCTGTTCAGCTGCTCTCGTTTGCTGACAATTTAGTTTAATTTCGAGGACAAAATGAGTTTAACATTTCTGTAAGTGGCAGAGATAAAAATAAATAAATTAATGAATGAATCTGAGGCACACGCACATAGGAAAAATAAGTCAAGATACATAAATAATCCAGACATCGCTTTAAACTTAATTATTAATTAATGAGCTCTCTTGAGCTTTTTTCTTGTTTTAGAACAAATCTCTGTGCCGTGGTCTTTACGGGGAGGTTCTTGCAAACGATACTCCTGGGTGCTTTCAAAAGATGACAGAGTGTGCTTTACACAAATTTGATTCCACCCCCACCCCCCTCCACCCCCACCCCCACCATAGCAGCATCCAGCCTCGAGCAAAGTGGCTATAATTTCATGGTGCAGACACTCAGCGTCACTGGAGATTCATATTAATTGTGCAATATGCATGCAAATGAAAACAAGAAACAAAAGACAATCCAACAACTTTTGTGCCTCCAATTAGTTTAAGAGAGCAGGCCTCACCTTTTTAAAACATTGCAACATTTTTGGATGCTGCGGCTGTCTCCGGCTTGTCCCAGAGTGTCTCTGATTTACATACACAATGTACATGCATAGTGGGATGAGCGGGCGTTGGACGGAGGCACATGCTGCGCACTCAGAGAATGTACCGTGCCTTTCAGTTCAATAAGGAAGTCGGTGGAGCTGCATAAATTTGGACTCGCTGCAGAGATGTGTGTGAGACAGCCAACACTCCTGCGGCTCCACGTTTTATCTATTCTTATTCGACGGCATTTAACTTTATTAAAAACGCATCTTGTCCGTCGATATCGGCCTTTATCTTCACACGTGTCCATGTGCCGTTTGCGTTGGGCAAGGACGCCTCGCATCATTGTTTTTGACGACGGCAAAACCCATCTGTTGGAACTGCCGCTTCATCACAAAATAAAGTTTTCTTACTAATTTGAGTGCTCCGATTTGGCCTCATTTGTAAAGACTGGCAATCTATATTTATCTGTGGGCGGGTAAGAGCATGAAGGGGAAGAGAGACAGAGAGAAAGAGAGAGATAAGATTTCTCAAAAGGGAGGAATGACAGGCAGCAATCTATATATGGGAGACCTCATTTCGGTTTCACTGTCCAGGTGTGGGCGTAGGACACGGTTGCTAGTTTGCACTGCATACTGGGAGTGGTGTAAAACGCATGCATATTATACTGTTACACAGCTATATTAAGTACCTCAGTGGGACTCTGAAGGATAAGGGCAGTGGAATTAGGGAATAACTGTATGATTAAATATGTGCTATTTAAGGTCACTTTGTCACTGGCCAGTGTCCAGGATTTGGTCAAAAGCAGACATTTTGCACGGGGTGTCCGTGAAAAACAAGGTCGGACTCATCTCACTTATCTTCCACTGTGAACACAATGGGGTCAGATGCAGTCGGTAAAAGCCACGCTGAGTGATCGCTAAGAATGAGATCAGTCAGAATGAGAAAAAAAAAAAAAAGCAAGAGAAACAATCAGGTATAGAGCTGGATTTCGCATATCAGCCCAGGCTGACTGCAGTTATGTGGAAAAGTAATGTTGAAAATGAAGAATATGCAGCATGACCAGATCGAGACATAACATCCAGTTATAAGACGACCTTTGCCTTTAATATTCGTATGTAGCTAAATTAAATGGAATCCAAAGATGGAAAAATATCTAGGAGGGTGATGTCAGCTTTGAATGTCACCCTTGGATGGTTGAATAGATGCATTTGAACTTTTATATCAGAAAACAGCAACCAGTGACACATCTAATTTCAGTGATACAGCCAACAGCAAGAGAACCCACAACAAAAAGACTTTTCCTCTATTGTGAGATGAAATATCTGGAATACACAAGACTCTATGTTGTTCAGGGTGACAACAAGATTAAAACGCTGGTGAAAGTTGTATTTTAAATGATTCTGTGCCAGAAGACTTCTTGATTTATATGACATATGAGAAGAATTAAGTTTGGTTTGATGTTTGTGTTGTTCAGTTGTGCACGCACGCACGCACGCACGCACGCACGCACGCACGCACGCACGCACACACGCACACACACACACACACTACAGGGTGAAAAGGGGTGCATCACTCATCCTGATCAAATGTAATATATCATTTATTTAGGACACAATAATCTTTACTTTGTTGCTGTGAGAAGTCCATCCAGTTATAATGAATCCAGTTAAATCGATTAACTGCCATGTTGATGCAGTTCAAATGAATGAATCACAATTTCAGAGTCATCCAGAATTAGAGCCGGAATCTAGAAAAAAAACCCAGCAAAAATGGGATACTTTCGCAAGTGTCTTGAACGCGCCACAGAAACCCTGAAGGAGTCCAATCTCTAACCCTGGAAGCGTTTGTACTCTCCCCATTTACTGACTTTCTCAGTCTACAATCACCATCCTTGAATTGCACTTTTATTCCAATCGGTCATCTCATTCCACAACGTCTGCTCAGTCATTTCTGTATGAATCAACACTCTGCGGTTTAAACATTAGAACCACAACTCAAAAACTAAGCAACGGAAACGTAGATACCGCACTTTTTTAACCATAATTCCCAGGGAATTCTCAAAGCGAGCGCCCCGTTAAATGAGACTGCATACAAACTGAGGGGGATAGCCTTTAATCCACACTTACCCCAAGCAGCTCATGCTTTCTCCTCAGTGGGAGAGTTCCTGCGTCCATCAAAACTGAGGTGCTGTAAAATTGGGTAAAATCTATTCTGCGTGAAGAATGCCAGATATTTAGCATTCTGCACGCCTTCCCCTGCGCTCGTCGCAGAGGGGTGATGGGAGAAACGAAGGGAGCTCTGTGCTAGAGGAAGGCTGGCTTCACCAAGTGTCAGGGGAAAGCCACTGCCACCAAACACAGAGCAGGGGAATGAACTGCAAGAGCTCACGGCGGAATAACGACCCGAAAATCTTTCACGGATAAACACACACACACACACACACACACACACACACACACACACACACACACACACACACACACACACACACACACACACACACACACACACACACACACACACACACACACACACACACACACACACACACACACAGATGCAGATGCAGAGAGAGACAAATTAGAGAGGGAATCCAAAGAGTGAGAGATTGTGTTGTAAAAGGGAGGAGTGAAGGACACAGGGAAACAGCGTTCATAAAGTTGCTGTGAGGCTTGTTCAAGCAGGAGAATCTCTCACAATGATACAATGACGATACCATTGGGAGCAGAGGATCGACGGCGTTTGAATTATTTATTGCCCCTCTGTGACAACAAAACTCGGATTTATTCAGCGTAACGGCTACTCCCACCTGAGGGGTGCCATTACACAGAGCACATGCCATTTAGAGTAATAACTAGGGATGGGCATTATCAATATTTTTAGTGGCCGACAACTAACAAAAATTTCAGTCGATAAGTCGACTAGCCGCACAAAAAAACAGTTACAGTACATAAATAATATAACTACAATAGGTGCTATTTAAATTGATTCTTTTATTTTTCCAAATAGGCCAAGTGCTACAGTGACCAAACTAAAAACAGTCTTACCAGAGATGACAAAACAAAAATTTTGAAAATTGCAAATGACTCCGCATCACGGGAGTAGAACACAGCTTCTACTGTGTAGAAGACAGCTTCATCCCACTCGGCGAACACTCTCCTTTTTTCTCAAATTGGGTAAAATAAGGCCACACTTCGCACCTTAACGCCATCATTCTTTCATACAAGCATGTTTTTCTTTGTGCACACTGTACTGAGTCCGGGCGGAGTTTCTCACGAAGCGTAAGGTAGAATTATTAGAGTAAGGGCGGAGTTTCTCGTAAAGTGTGTGCTACACTTATTAATCGTGAATAGTTTCTCGGAAGTCGACGTCACTACCCGAATCGACGAATCGATTAGTCGACTAATCATGCCCATTACTAGTAACAACCTCCTCTTCATTTAGCTTAGCGTAGCTTCAAAAAGAAAAATCAACTCAGAAACCGCAATACAGCCGGAATCCATGTTGTGAACCATTTTTACACCAGCCAGTTGGAGAAGAGAAGCCACCGCCGCCCGAGAATTTCCAATCACCGACTGGCTGTTCTTAAACTCATTTCATTGTCATTTCTAATGAGGTTCCAATGGGATGACCAAGCAAACTAAAGTCTACTAAACTACTAAAAGTCATCTAGATCGGCAGGAGACCGACTGCCGCAGAATTGAATTTGTCTTAAAAAAATAATTGATAAAAAAGTGTATATCAAGACGAATGCTGCATTCCTGGGAGCCTTGGAAGATATTTCCATTTACAACACAACCTGGGTTGATGGAATGACAATTGCTTCATCATTAGCTCCAACACATGACTGCAGATTCTGCCAAGCTTAATGGACACAAGGATCCACCACTAAGCACAGCGGACTTAGGCTCATTCACATGCATTTCTTTCCTCTGAAGCCCAAAGGTTTCACTGGCACTGATGCACATTCACGTGTGTATGTTGGAGGGGGGGGATTTACCCAGGCTGGCAGATGGAGTCAGACCCAGCCCCCTTCTCCCCTAATCTGTCCCCCGACAGGACGAGCAAAATAAAAAGCCTGTTTATGATTTGATCCCTGTAGATTAACATTACTTTTCATCGGGACATCAAAGTGAGGATAAAGGGCCAGCTGGATTACATTCTAAATAAAAACAGCTAACAGTGACTGTACGACACAGTCCACAGCCATAGGATGGCATCAACTGTTGCTTCTGGCCTTGATCACCTTATCTTGTGGTTGATGGCTTTCAAATTTGATTGCTGGACTTTCACTTAACTGTCCATCATTCGTCTTCTAGCTGGCACAGGAAGCATGTCGTTCCCCTTCACTTTTGTAAAGTGTAACTACAGCAGGATGCTGAGAGTGTTACCTGATGCTGGAGATGAGCTGTCTCTGCTCGTCGGTGGTTAGGACGTCTGGGAGGACGGACGCCAGCCAATCGACCTTCTTCTCTGCTGCATACTGCTTCAGCACAGCAAACAGCTTCTCTCTCACCTCCGGCTCTTCCCCCAAGATCTGTTCGATCTGACGGAGCAATAACGATTCAGCTTTGGAATGGCTTAAAGTACAACCAACACCAACACAGAACATTTACCAACACTTGGTAAGCTGCCCATCTGCTTTGCAAAAGATTGTCCCAGTTATCACTTAATTTGAGTCGATCAACTACAGAAATTGGAGTAAAACGTTTTAGGCCTGTAGACGGTGCTGTCCCCATGGTTTCTCAGCAGAACGGGTTGAAACAAAGCATTTGCTGTAAAACAATATAGGATCACTCACTGAACACTTTATTAGGAACCCCTAAAAAAGAATATCCAGAGATAATGAGTGATGATGAGTGAGGTCAATGGAGAATGGGTGGACACACTGCGGTGGCTCACCAAAACTGGACAGTTGAAGACTGGAAAAACGTAGCCTGGTCTGATGAATCTTGATTTCTGCTGAGGCACACAGATGGTAGGGTCACAATTTGGCGCCAACAGCATGAATCCATGGACCCAACCTGCCTTGTGTCAAGAGTCCAGGCTGGTGGTGGTGGTGTAATTGTGTGGAGAATGTTTTTTGGCATACCTTGGGCCCGTTAATATAAATCAATCCTTGCTTGTATGCCACAGCCTATTTGAGTATTGTTGCTGACCATGTGCATCCATCATGGCCACAATTTACCCATTTTCTAATGGCTACTTCCAGTGTGATAATTCACCATGTCACCTGGTTTTATGAAAAATGACAATGAGTTCAATGTTTTTCAGTGGCCTCACCAGTCACTGCATCTGAATCAAATAGAACAAACACCTTTGGGGTGTGATAGAACGGGAGATTCGCAGCATGAATATGCAGCTAACAAATCTGCAGGAACTGTGTGATACAATCATGGACTGTGGACTAGAATCTCAAAGGATTGTTTCCAACATCTTGTGGAATCCATGCCAAGAAGAATTGAGGCTGTTTTAAGAGCAAAGGGAGGCCCTACCCAGTATTAGAATAGAGTTCCTAATGAAGTGCTCAGTGAGTGTAGATCAATTGCTAGCTCTATCCCTTCCCAAAATATGTTTGTTTTCAACTAAAATAAGTGATTTTTGTGTTTCCTTACATGTCTAACAGAAAATGCTGCTCGTGCACATTTTCACAACATAAAACGCCAAAACATACAGGCAATCCCCCTGGTTCTTTAAATCAGTGGTCTCTAGGGCTGAACAATTTGGGCCGCTGACCTTGATAATCAAATTGAGATTTTTTTTTAGACCAATACTGCGAATGCGATTTAGTATGCGATTTTTTGTTAAGTTCCTTATCTTCTGTATTATTCACTAAACACAAGCAAAAAAAAATGTCTATAGTATGACCAAAACAGCATTGGATACAGTCAACCTCTGTTCTGGTGCACTGATCACGGGCAGCCCATCGCTGGCGTGCGCACCTTCGGTACAGTCGGAGAGGGACAACGCCGCAGTCCGCACCACAGGGCCGCGTCACGGTCGTGACCCACAAGAGTGGCAGCACTGCAGTACACTCACCCTCCTGTTGAACTCCAGAGCCTTGTGCTTGCGGTCCAGCCTCATCCCGTCTCCCCCCAGCTGACTGTCCTCTATACTGCTGTTGCGTTTCTGCCTGGAACCCAGGCACAGCACCCCGAGGCGGAGGGTCCTTCCCTGGGAGGCCTTGATGAGCGCCGCAGCCATCTCATGCTGCCGGACGGGGATCCCGTTAACCTCCATGACATAGTCGCCCGCTCGCAGGCCGCTCCGCCCGGCCGGAGAGCAGGGCGAGCAGTCCTCCACCAGAAGGGGACAGTCTCCCACGATGGTGAAGCCAAAACGACCGTCCGGACCGGGTATGATATCCATCTATGAGGCGAAACACAAAACAAGTGGTCAAAAATGAAACCCACCCTAGATAAATGATAATTGCATTCAAATACAAACATATGTTACGTTTGCATTTGGAAGTGATGGATTCAAGCACTGCTTCGGACCTGTTGTATACGTGATACCACTCCGATACTTGGTGGGATGTTTTTCTGGGTCTGGGCGATGGCGAGGACGGCTTGGGCGCCGAGAGTCGACACATTCTGACCCTCAATCTCCAGCACCTGGTCCCCAGCCTGCAATCCTGCCAGGTGGGCGCTGCTGCCTTCCTCCACGGACAGGATGTAGCTGGGGCCACTTCCTCCAAGCTTGAAGCCAAAGTCCTCGGGCCAGCCGTGATTGGATGTTGGCATGTTTGGAACTATGAAGGAGAACATAGGATGCCGGATTTGTACAAAATAAATTAAAGGAATGGCCTGAGAAGAAGCACAGTTAATTATCTGCATCTGCTCACAATCACAATGAGTCAACGACAAAGGTTGGGGAGTCCCAGAACAGATGAAGTGCATAGAAATACATATTCACAGGCACACATCCACACAAATTACAATACATTTATATTACAACTTATAAGTACATTTGTCATCAGTAGTTCAGCCAACAACCACAGTCTTCATCAGCAAAGACTTCAATGAGAACAAGCAACATTGGTTGAGTCACAGGGTATTTTTTCAGCAGCGAGTGACCTTCTCACACCACACATACGCACTTACATACATACATACAGTACAAGCAAGCATTCAAGCACAGACACACATACAAGGCATACCTGCTGCTGGCACTGGTGTCAAACCCGGACAGTTAAACCTCTTTTTAGAAGACGTAATACACTGGCTATGAAGCTTAATCTCCATCTCCTTGTGCCTCCTCTCCTGTGTGAAGTCGCACTGTCATCTGCGGCTCGGTGACTCTACCCTGAACTATGACAGCCTCTGAGGCCGCTGACCTGGTTCCCTTGCTCCACAACAGCCAATCAAATTTAGGCGTTGTGAATGTCTTGATCTCGATGAGCTCTGGGAGCTCTGGGAGCACAAGTTCCTCCTTCAGGTCTGTAATTTACTCTGTATAAAACCCCTCGCCGTGGGACAGCTCAAGGACTTTTAAAGAGAACACAGATGGTCTCAAATGCAAATAAATATAGTGACTGAGTTTTTAGAATATAATGCAACAGAAATCAAAGCTATCAATGATCAAATAGTGAGAATGAATGAACCCCAATTTCCAAGTTTCCAGTTTCCAAGCTTTCTGGTCAATAAATGCTGCTTCTGCCAAACGCAGAATTAGAATTTAAAGTTATTTTCACTATAGCTAAACCTAATCTTCCAGGAACCCTACAGTCTAGCTACAGAATGGGTTAAAGAAGAGATTCACAGTCTTTAAACCCTGGCAACACAGTGTATTTTTCACAAACCGGACAAAGCTGATAAGAGACTCACAAAAATCTTTCGGCGGATACCGGGAGCCCCGCTTGCTCTGACGAAAAGAGTATCTGCACTTTTTGTTCTGCAAAAACTTCTTCATCCTGAATAGAGGTGCGTATCAAAGGTACAGAGATAATATCCAATCTGTCTTCTCGGATACTGCCGTGGAAAAATATGGACGAAAGCTCCGCAGAACAGTGGCTATGGGGCACTCGGACAAACTGGAGCGGAAATGGACTCAAAACACAGCCCCATCTTCCCACTTGAGAGACCTCTGCGGAGGAAGCATCGCCGCCTGCACATGGGCTCAGGGTGACTGTGCATGACTAGCTGGTGAAGTCTGTGTGTCTCATCCTTGATTCATACCAGGGCCGGCCCGCTAGCAGTGTTAAAGCAGGAAAAACTGGGACACGTGCACCCGCTCCACTTCGTTCCTTAATCATTCTCTCCAAAAAGGGTGTTGTGAGGCCTCATTTTTCTATTAATACACGCACGCCTCCTTTTCTTTTCTCCTCCTCTCTCGGCAAGGTGGCTCTCCAAGGGACTGCTGCTGGCCCAGAATCACTCAGTGCCGATGCACGGGAGCTTGATGAGGACTAATTGGAATGTCTGCTGACCCGGACATGTGTGTGTGTGTGTGTGTGTGTGTGTGTGTGTGTGTGTGTGTGTGTGTGTGCGTGTGTGAGAGAGTGTGCGTTTGCACGTACCTGAATGTTTAGTCCATTGAGAAGGCGCAGGGGGTAGTTTAAGACTTTGGCCTATAGGATTAGTAGGATTATTGGCTGAATCTTCAGATCTCCTCCGCCCCTCGGATACAGAGCCCCCCTCACTCGAGTGCGCAGAGACTTGTGGATATCCACACTCGCACACACACGTTGATGCAATCCGGTGATCCAGGTTTTTGTTAAGCAGTGCACTGACTCCATTTTGAGTAACAAGTGTAATGTTCAGGACACACAGGCCATTATGATGATGGCAAGTATGTGTGAAAATGCAACGGCAAGTTTAAAAACATTATAGTCAAGAAAAAGACCATCAACGATACACAGCAACTTATAATGTCTGCAAGGCTCAGACCCAGAGTCTCAGTACATTATTCCTATAACCGTTCAATGATCATACATAAGGAAAATTATCATATCAGGTAACAAGAGAAGTATAAGTGTTCTTCCTTTTGTGAATTCACAATACGATCTTATAAGAACAAGGAAAGGAGGTAGAATTGGAAAGACGGATCAGATGAAAGAGAATCCAGGTAACGGTTATTACGTTAGGGAAAAGGGACAGTCGATTCCAATGACCGAGCATCAGTCTCAGCTAAAGGGCAACAGGACTCAGATAGGAGTACTTGAGAGTGATCTGTCCACTCTGTTTAATAATAGACACTATGGCAGCACAGCACACAATACGGGATGTTTAGCTGGTCTGGTACCGCAAACTGAATAATTGAGCATAAGTGGTTGTATTTCCAAACATACCATTCCCTTCAGTTAAACTCTCATCTTACACCTTAGCCAGGTTCGTTATTCCACCAAGTGACTCGGGGAGAGCAAGAGAAAACTGCTATTTCACAGGCAATTGAATCTTTGGGAAAGGAGTGCAGCTTTACCCGCTTTCAGTAAAATTGTAATCATCACTTAATTAGAGAAATATTTTAAAGCCCTTATTCCTACAGGTATCTGTGTAGCACTAGAAATTAACTTGAACCTATCACAAATCATGGAAAGTAATTACGTTATTAATCCAGAACAACTAAAATAGTAAATACCCATTTTTTTTTATTCATTGCCATGTTGAACAAAGCATATATTCAAAGTGATCACAGCTTGCAGATGGTTATAAAAAGTCCCATGCTATCATCTCCATGCCCCTTACCTAACAGCCTCCGGAGACACGCAGGACCCCACTAGAGCTCCTGCTCCTCTCTCAGTCACCGTGCCCTGTAACCTGAGTGCCACCACATCCAACAGGTGTCTGGTGACGCCTTGCTGTTGTCGTACAGAACATCATCTGAGGAAGAAGAAAATGCTGTCAATAATGTCAATGGTCAAAATATTCTTTTTTTTATTAACCTGACACACCAATCAGGTAAAAACAGAAGTCAATGGAAGCCTATAGGGAACGTTATTAAAATGAAAATGTAATTCCACAATAGCATTATAATTTTCCATATATTTATGTGTTATTTCATTTACAAATAAAATGAAAATGCAATAATTCATTTAGCATTTGGATTTTCACATAATCTGAAAATGGGGAAGAAAACAGCATTTGAAATTTAATGTTCAAACACTTAACCTGCCGTGCAGTGGAGAATATTCAAATACAATAAGCGAAACAGCGCGCCCAGTGTACTGCGTTTACATTTACATGTCATTACGGTCTTTTACGTACAAAATTAAAGGTGCCGTGTGTACCCTTTAGTGGCATCTAGCAATGAGGTTGCAGATTGCAACAAACTGAATCCCCCCCCCCCCCCCCACCTCTCCTCACCCCTCCCTTTCCAATGACCTTGGAGAAGCTACAGGGGCCTTCAGGTGCCGGGAAAAAATGCAAAAAACATGAAAGTCCCTCTCTAGAGCCAGTGTTTGGTTTGTCCGTTCTACGGCTACGGCTACCGTAGAAACATCAGTGGACGGAGACCCACTCCCTATGTACAGTACAGCATTTCCCTTATCCGGTAATTGCCGCTAATTTACCGGGAAAATCCGTTTTAGCCCGACAAATTTAAATCTCTCCAGCCATAATGTCCGGTGAAAATGATTCCCTCCAAGCACAATTTAAATTAGTGCTGGGAAATAAAGGTATAATGATATTCATCACCATTGTTTTCCCCTCCATGTCGAAATAAAATAGACTCGATCATTTCGATAAAAAAAAAAAATCCGCAGATCTATTCATTTCCACGCTCGGCAGGTTGCGACGGAGAGCCAATCCGTTTGGACGATCTAAGGCTGACCTTTCACCTCTGACCAATCCCGCTTGTCGACACAGAACTACGCGCCGCCCCCTCCCTTGCGAACAGGTTGCGCGTCCAGAACCGAAGAGAAGCAGGAATGAAAGTTTTATTTGAGCAAAATGTTCATTAAAGCGGCTGCACTTGTTACTTAATGTTCACGAATGAAAATTATTTTATTTCAAATAGCAATTTTCGTAATAATTGTATTTTTTATTTTTATTTTTATTTTTAAATGGCGTTAACTGACGGGACTTATTTTATTTTGAATATTCAATAAAAAAATATTATACATGCCTACATACATGCCTTGATGATGTCATTTACTTGATAGCCTGCTTATCAATTGTTTTTAAGCTCAATAAACACAGATATTACTTGAAGGGAATCTCTCCCATTTATTTTAACGTTGACCGGCACCTTTTTTTTTTTTCTAACGGAAACTCTGGTTCAGTACCATCCACTCAATTGCTGCCCCCAACCGGCTGCCAGCCGGTATATATCCATCCATTTCATTTCATTTCATTTCTGTATGGAGATTATCAGTACAGTATACAACAGTACGACACGACAATACAGTAACACCGACCAGAAGAGCAATGCAACACAGAATGCAGTAACCCAGCACAGTGGTACAGTATGCAGCACAGTAAGCTACGTACAGTACAGTTTGGCAGTGGGGCCTGTGTGAGTGTCTCATACAGTCCAACGTCACCTTTTTACTTCTGGCCGCATTTACGCTTCAACTTCGTGAAGATTGTCTTGCTGAAGAAAACGTGTAAATATCTTTTTTTTTTGTTGTTTGTTTTGTTTTGTTCGCCACAGAGCTTGTTTTCTGCAATAATCCAAAATCCAACCTGGCCTACATAAATACGCCGTAGCTGCGCCACTCATTTTAATATTCGCTACGCGGTCCGTGATGGGCTTTCACCTGAGACCTTCCACACGTTTGGGCGATATTGTTAAAAATGGAATACTGCACGATTTTGGATGAGGAACATGACATTGATCATCTGACAATGTTTTGGGGATGACTATTGTGCGTTCATTGGAATTATTAGTAGTTATTCATTATTTACTGGAAAGGGGTCATTCCTTTATTTATTTTTTTTAAACTGTTCGTTTTAAAAATATTTACTGTTAATAATGTTTAATTGTTACTTACTGGAGAAAGTAACGACAATCGTGTGGATGTTATGACTAAGCAGGTGGAAGCTAGAAGTCGGTTCGCGAAGTTCGGAAAGTTGTATTTCGTTACTGTAACGCAGCCTATAAGAGCAGAGGATGTGATAATGAAAACATAAATAATACTATTCAACCCTATCGCGAAAACACGATAACCTCATCGCGACATCTATATTACAACCGACAGGTCGCCCGGCAGTCGCGCCAAGAGCCGTTGTGCATAGATGCGGGGATTCCTTTTTAATTCGATTCAACACTTATTGACTGATCACGTTTTAATGTCTTACTTTCGTCATACTTTCGTCATACTTTCGTCATACTTTCTTTCATTCCACGGTACCAGCGCCACCGTGTCGCCCGCTGCAGCGCTGCTCCGCCGCCAACGCCGTCGGGCGTGCGGTCAGCTGTTAGCTTGGCGGTTAGCCACCTGTGTGCTACGGAAGTAAACTCCCGGCGTGTGGGCCGTGCAGGACGGGAGCGCAGAGGATCGGGTCCGGCGCGCTGGCGCGAACGTCAACTATGCTGACTTGAGATCAGACGGGGGAGCTGAACTACCATCCATCCATAAAACAAGGCAGGGGCGAATGGAGTGACCGTAAAGAAAGCCGGGTAGGGTACATATTTATGTTGCTTTGCTAACGTTCGTTGACGTTAGCAACCCTGATCCTGGAAATCACATCTGGTCGGATCTGAAACACTTGGCTTTTCACCATTAACACCCGTTGATTCTCGATCGTTGCGGTTACTGTAATAATAATTAATAAATAATAATTCAATATTTTAGTACTAACATCGTAATCCTTTAGACCTACTCACCCATTGCTACCCATGCTCAAAGTATTGTATACATATTTATCCACCACCCGTACAGAAATATCCCATCTATATTTATACCCAAAACCAATACTAGCAACCGTACTACAGCGCAGCCCCTGTCATAGCCTTTTAATTTAATTGATCCTGTACACAGAACACATTTTGTGTATATTATATTGTATTTAATTCTGATTCTCTTTCTGATCCCAGATTGGTAGATGGACCATGGATTTCCTCACCCTCTTCGCCATCTATGTTGTGGTGGTGCTGACCTGCATAGCCCTGGTCTGCAAATACTCTGGCCAGCAGCAAACACCTTTTAGTTTACTCTTCAACTGTATATCGAGGGTGAGAATGAATGTTCTCCAAAGTGTACTTCTATGAAGTGACACCATGTGGTGCTGTAGCACTAACACAGCATCGTCTGGAGAGTGATCCAGCTCCTTTCTCTTCATTAATTCCCAGTTAGCTGGACCGTTTACGCCACAATGGCTTCAGAGGCTCCTGCAGAGGAGCCTGCACACGCTTTTTCATCAAAGGCAAGTCATTAACGTAACATTAGGACAAAACAAAAACAAAAACAGAGAAACAGCATTTCTAAATCAATGTGTCCTTTGTGGGTCGTTTCAGGAATAGCATGTTTATCTGCCTGCATCTGCTACTGGAGGCTGCCGTTTATGCAGAGTTCACCTACGAGGTGTTTGGCTTCTGCCGAGAAATGGACACCGCCCTCACCAGCCTGTCCGTGCCATACGTCCTGCTGGCCGTCAAGTCCTGCTTCTTTTACCTCTGCATCAAGAAAGATCCGGGTAAAGTTGGAATTGTCACCGCAACCAATGAGAATGGGCGACAAGGGTCTTTGTATGCGCTCTCAATGTGGACACGCCCCTTCACCCAATTGCTATTACACTCAAGACACGTGTTCTTGGTAACAGGTAAAGTGTAACTTGGTCTTTCAGGGCTCCATTGTGAAATGAACCCTTCTTGCAAGATGAATATAGGGATGCAATAATAGACTATTTTAAACTATGTAAGGATCAAAAGCCGTACAAAACTTTATTCTCGAGAACTGGTGATCATGGGGGGGTCTAATAATGTGTTTTGAGTCAAATAATATTTGTTTTGAGTACCAATCATAAGTCCAGTTTCATGTCTTTAACCTCCTCTCCCTCTCGCAGGCACATTAACAAAGAAGAGGGTCTCAGCTCAGCTGCAGATCTATCCCTACGACAGGAAGCTGTTCCATCCTGGCGTCTCCTGTCCAACCTGTCAGCTGGTCAAACCGGCTCGCTCCAAACACTGTAGTGAGTGTCTTTTTTTTGAAGTGAAAATACAAGTGTCACTGTATGGGTGAGGGGTTTAGGAGTAACAGGAACAATGGTGATGGTTTCTGGTGTTGAAATTCACAAAAATGCAAGCAGTGGTGTTGACATTTCAAAATAAATGTACTCAGGTTTTTGTTTCAGAAATGAGCTTGTGCAATAATCCATGTGCAATAAAACTGGTATTACACTGTACATACTGTGATAAGCTAGTTAGTACATATGTTAATACATATTCAATGTAAACTCTGAAAATCGTGCTGCGTTTCAGAGAACTCAGAAGCTAATACCTACCTAACAAGACCCAACGAGATCCATTGTATTGCTGCCTGCAGCTATATTTTATATTTACGCTCGTAACAGTAATTTATCCAGTGCATAGTACCTCGTTTTGTATATTCCATATATTTTTTTATTTATCTGGCTATTTCTATTTAGATTTTTTTGTATTTTTTGGCTATTTGTTTATATTTGTCAATTAAAAATATTTTACTTTATAAAATGTTTTGTTCTATTTTATTGTTCTCCATTTTTTCAGACTGTTATTTCATTTATTTAATGATAATTGTCTGTAGTGAAACACACCCAATGGGAAATGAGAAATTTCCCTTGTCTAAGCACCCAAACTGAACCCCCCCCCCCGTATGCTGTCCCCTAGGGGTCTGCGATAGGTGCGTTCACCGTTTCGACCACCACTGCGTCTGGGTCAACAACTGCATCGGTGCCCGTAACACCCGCTACTTCCTGCTGTACCTGGTGAGCGTGTGCGCCATGGCGGGGGACGTGGCCCTGCTGACGGCGGACATGCTGCTCCACGCTGTGCTGCGCTCCGGGCTCCTGAGGGCCAGCTATATGGACGAGCGGGGTCAGCAGCAGCAGGCGGGGCCACTTTTTGTCATCCAGGTAAGACGTTTTTTCTCTTTTCTTTCATAAGGTATTTGCCCAAATGACACTTAAAATAATAATTGTAATAATTTGGTAAAAAAAAAATGTATGTATAAAATGATGCGATCTAGCATAAACCACTGATGTAACTTGTTTAATGGACTTTTCCACAGAGGTGTTTATAGCAGGGTAATCACAGGTGTATTTCATAATATTAATTATAAAACAATCAAATAATAATTCATGTAATGAACTATATGTGTATTTTTTTCTTTCATCGGTGCTTTAATAAAATACAAATTTATGGAGAAATTATGAATTAACCAATAATAAACTCATTAATCTCAGATTTCCATACTGGATTTTATTTGAGAGGTGAAAATCCCCTGAAGTTGATTATTCAAACAACTGATGATGATTTTCATTTTTTATATCCTCAAATTTTAAAAGAAGACTGTATCCAAATGGAAGAACTGTTCAGCACTTGACCCATTTAAGATTTGGGCTATTTTCTGCATTTGCAATTTGTATATATATATACACATATGTAAAATGTATTTCTAATAGAAATATTTTTATTTTATTTCAATATTTAGAGAATATATATATATTTTTTTTATCTCTCTCCTATCAGCATTTGTTCCTGACCTTCCCGCGGATCGTCTTTATGCTGGGCTTCCTGATCTTCGTCTTCTTCCTGCTGGCCGGCTACGCCACCTTCCATTCCTACCTGGCGCTGGTCAACCAGACCTCCAACGAGTGGTACAAGAGCAGGGGTTACGTCTGCCGCCATTGCCACCCCGATGCTTCGGCAGCGGCGGACCACCCCTCTGGCCCGGACACCACACACCACCCCAAAAGACACTTCTACAGCAGAGGCTGGTTCAGAAACCTGGGAGAGATCTTCTTCCCGCTGCGCCCTGTCCTTAAGAAGGACAATTGAACGATACAGAGTGGGTTTTATTTTATATTTTTGTACTGTCGGTTTGGGGGCTTACAGATTGGAATAAATTTTGGATTTTTTTTTTTAATAAATACAGTTGCTCCTTGTTTTTTGTACTATATCTGTCAACACATTGTGATTGGAAATCAGAGCCTAGAAATTACAGGCAGACATAGATTAAAAAAAACAACAAAACAATTTCACCAGAAGACAAAAAATTCACAAACTGAACAGCTAGGAGTATATTACAGAAAGAGCCTTATTTTATTATTATTATTATTATTATTATTAGAATTAGAAATAGTTTCCATAACTCCAGATATATTTTGGTGATTTTTTTTAAATGGAGGTTTCCTTTTTATATATTTACATTTATGTTAAAATGACTTCGTCAGAAGCGATATCAGATGAATTTAATCAATTTGGTCCACCTGGCATAAGTTCCAAAAAAAAAAAAAAAAAAAAAAAAAATATATATATATATATATATATATATATATACACATACACACACACACACACACACACAGTATGTATACACACACACACGGATCAACCACAACATTAAAACCACTGACAGGTGAAGTGAATAACATTGCTCATCTTGTTCCAATGGCACCTGTCAAGGGGTGGGATATATTAGGCAGCAAGTGAACAGTCAGTTCTTGAAGTTGATGTGTTGGAAGCAGGAAAAATGGGCAAGTTAAGGATCTGAGCCACTTTGACAAGGACCTAATTGTGATGGTTAGACGACTGGGTCAGAGCATCTCCAAAACAACAGGTCTTGTGGGGAGTTCCAAGTATGCAGGTGTCAACAATGTTTTTTTATTGATGAGTTCATTTTTACCAACTTCATGGTGTCTGAATGCAGATGTCCAGGGGTATCTCAATGTATTCCAGCATGAAGGGCTGTCTGGACCTGATGTGAGAACTGAAGGCTGCAAATGAGTCATGTGACACTTGGATCGACCAAAAGTGGTCCAAGCAAGGACAACTGGTGAACTAGCGGCGGCAGGGTCATGGGCGCCAATGGATCATTGATGCACATGGGGAGCAAAGTCTAGCCTGCCTGGTTCGACCCGACAGAAGAGCTACTGTAGCACCAATTTCTGAAAAAGTTAATGCTGCTTTGATAGAAAGGTGTCAGAACACACAGTGCATCACAGCTTGCTGTGTATGGAGCTGTGTAGCCACAGACTGGTCAGAGTGTCCATGCTGACCCCTGTCCACCTCTGAAAGCACCTACAATGGGCACGTGAGCATCAGAACTGGACCATGAAGCAATGGAAGAAGGTGGCCTGGTCTGATGAACCACATTTTATTCTACATCATGTGGATGGGCGGGTGCGTGTGTATCGTTTACCTAGGAAAGAGATGACACCAGGATGCATTATGTGAAGAAGACAAGCTGGTAGAGGCAGTGTGATGCTCTGGGCAATGTTCTGTGGGGAAAACTTGGGCCCTGGTTTTCATGTGGATGTTACTTTGACACGTACCACCTACCTAAACTGTGGGCTGAAATTGCAGACCAAGTACACCCCTTCATGGCAGCAGTATTCCATGATGGCAGTGGCCTCTATCAGCAGGATAATGCACCCTGCCACACTGCAAAAATTGCTCAGTAATGGTTTGAGGAACATGACAAAGAGTTCAAGGTGTTGACTTGGCCTCCACATTCCCCAGATCTCAATCTGATCCAGCATCTGTGGGATGTGCTGGAACAACAATCCTGATCCATGGGGGACCCACCTCACAACTTAGAGGACTTAAAGGATCTGCTGCTAACGTCTTGGTGCCAGATACCACAGGACACCTTCAGAGGTCTTGTGGAGTCCATGCCTCCACGGGTCACAGCTGTTTTGGCGGCATGAGGGGGACTACACAATGTTAGGTGTGTGCAAGTGTGTGTGTGTGTGTGTGTGTGTGTGTGTGTGTGTGTGTGTGTGTGTGTGTGTGTGTGTGTGTGTGTGCGCGTGCGTGTGTGGTAATGACATACTTATTGGGCCACAACCAAATGTTATACCTGTTTATATCACTAATAAAATGGTTCCAATAAGAAATAACAAGTAATTTATGTGAATAATATGTGGTTTAGAAAATATATACAATACTAGTAGAGAATGTTTCTTAAAAAAAAACAACAACTAGTGGCCCGGAAGTGAACAGAAAATCATGTCTCTGTCCCTTTAATGCTGCGTTCCGTCGAACCTCGGAAATGGAACCCTTCCCAATGTGCTTGTTTGACGAAACATGTGAATTATACACGTGTGCCGTAATGTTGCTGTGACGTCAGGCCTGTCGTCTCGGCAATCTTGGACCGCGATCCACCCGAAAATTCCGACGTGGAATTCCGATTTGTGGCCGTTCCTTTGCATTGGGTCGCGAATCACTCATTTGGTTTTCATTCCGATGCAACGCGCAACCGTGTGCTGAAACGTAACCATGGACACGCTGAGGCGGAGCGTAGCTTGCTCGGCGGAGGTGGTCAACCTGCTGTGTACGAAACGTCAACCGCAAAGGAAACTCTGACCAAATATTGACACAAATCAAATCAAATCGAGTCGAAAATGAACGCGTGCGCGCTTGGCTTTCGCACGGGGACGTTGTGTTTCGGCTAGAAATGGCCTCTCCCAAGCGAGACGCCGGGCTTTCCGAGTTCGGACTCGATCGGAACGCAGCGCGAGCCGGTGCGGAAGTAGCGTTGGGTGTTTTGAATTGACGCAATCGTGCAAGGTCGAGCTCTGCCTCGCTCGATCGCGGCACCTCAGCCGGAGAGGAACCACATCGGCTCGGATCCGACGCCCGCACACACGCGGATCTCTGCGAGGCGGCGGTTGTCACGCGTTTTTTGTTTTTTAGTGACGGGACAACCTATGATCACTCCGGCCTCCGCACAAATCGACTGGCCGCTGATCGGTGCACTGGTCTCGGGTGTTTTTTTTTGGGGTCGGGGTCTATTTTGAGGAGTAGGGCAACCCGGGCGACGGCGCCGATGGCCGGGTCAAAGTGCACCAGGCTGAGCGGGGCTCTGATCCAACAGCTCCTGGACGGCGTGGACAGCGTCCTGTTCGACTGCGACGGGGTGATCTGGCGCGGGGACCAGGCCGTCCCGGGGGCGCCCGAGGTGGTCAACCTGCTCAAGGAACACGGGAAGCGGGTGTTCTTCGTCACCAACAACAGCAGCAAGACCCGGAGGATGTACGCCGACAAGATGGCACGGATGGGGTTTAAGGTCACACCGGACGAGATCTTCGGCACCGCGTACTGCTCCGCGATGTACCTGAAGAAGGTGGCCGGTCTGAAGGGGAAGGTCTACCTGGTCGGGAGCGACGCGCTGAGGCAGGAGCTGGAGGCGGTGGGCATCCAGGCGACCGGCGTCGGGCCCGATCACGTCTCCGGGTCGCAGTGCGACTGGGCCCACGTGCCCCTGGACCCGGAGGTCAAGGCCGTGCTGGTGGGCTTCGACGAGCACTTCAGCTACATGAAGCTGAACAGGGCCATGCAGTACCTCACCGACCCGGGCTGCCTGTTCGTGGGAACCAACACAGACACCAGGCTGCCTCTGGAGGGGGGCAAGGCTGTCCCAGGTAGGACCCCCTGCAACACACCCCTTGCTCGGCTTTAAGGTGACTGTGCGCACGACCACTTCTGGGGTTCAGACTCCTGCGTGGAAGGGTTATTTTAAAAGCTTTTTGGAGAAAGAAAAGAAAAGTGATGCTTTAACTCAGGCCAGGAGTTACTCTACGGCCACGCATGTAAATGTCATATAATTTGCAAATTCATTTTAATGGACAGAATCTCATACAAGAACGTTCAGTTTCAACTAACAAGATGAATATTCGGTTTCAACCGAAATGACCTAGTCAAATGTCGCAATGCTCGTCATGCATTTAGTCGTGTGGATATAACCCCTGGATTACTTATTTGCAAGTTATGAACATAGCTATTAGGCACAACATCAAAGTTTATACCAGGGGTTCCCAACCTTTGTTCCTCAGAAACCTCCTACTGCAAATCATGCCTGATTTAATCTTCAGACGTTCTACTTAAAATGTGATTGTTTTTGTGTATTTATTGGCAGTCAGCGGTCATTTTTGTCTGCATTGGTTCTATTTTCATGGTAGAGAGAGTCAGGTTTTTAGGGCATACAATACATTAGGACATAGTCATTCGACTTTGGTACACTACATTTCACTGGATTTTGGAACCAATGTTTGACTATTACAAAACATATGCCAAGGCCTGGTGACCCCCACCCCCATGGGATGGACGATGACCCCCTGGTCTATGCGGCCTCTCTCCGACATTCCTGTGTTTTCTCTCCCACCCCCAAGGTACCGGCTGTCTGGTGAGGGCGGTGGAGATCGCCGCCCATCGGCAAGCGGAGAAGGTCGGCAAGCCCAACCACTTCATGTATGACTGTGTGGCGTCCCAGTTCGGCCTGGACCGCACGCGCTGCTTGATGGTCGGCGACCGCCTGGACACGGACATCCTGCTCGGCTCCAACTGCGGCCTGAAAACCCTTCTGGCGCTCACCGGGGTCAACAAGGTGGCGGATGCCGAGGCCCACGAGAGGAGCGGCTGTCCGGACCGGAAGAAGATGGTTCCCGACTACTACGTGGAGAGCATCGCCGACCTGCTGCCGGCTCTGCAGGGATGAGCGTCGGTGGAAACGGGGGGGGATCGGCTCCGCCACGAAACGAGGGAGGCGCGGCTGAACCCCCAATGGGGGACAATCCCCTTCAGAAGGGGTTATTTAACAAAATTAAATTAATATTTTTTACCATTGTCACTTCTGTACATCAGTGCTGTCTTTGTCCCCCTCACCCCAGCAGTCTGATGCAGTACAGTCACTTTGAATTTTAAGGGACCCTAGTCCATCCTGATCCTCGACTTTGTCATTTAACCTTAGATTTTACATCAGTTGCAGAGCTCAGAAAACAAACGGTCTCGTCATTGTGTCAATAAACCATTATTGTGTCAGTATTGAGTTAACGATTTACTGTCCGACGCGAGAACAATAGTGTGCGGTATTTGTTATACGTAGGCGTGATTCACAGTGTGTTACAGATTTACTTTAGTTTGAGTGTACGTGTCATTTTAAATGAAAGAGGGAAGGTTTGGGCGTTCTCCGTGCCCTTATTCTTACCCCGTGATCGGACCGTTACTGTTCTCCTTAAGCAATGGATGGTCTCCCAACACAGAGGAAGTGATAAGATACAAAAGCGGTGGCGATTTCTCAATGTATGCTGTGGCTCAGGGTTGCGTTTCTTTCTTTTTGTATGTGTCGACATTCTGGAAAGACAGAGTGAGATTATACCTGATTGCTCTGTGAGCACCTCTGTGGCCTCTGGCAAACAATCAAGCTTATCACACGGGAAATCCTGATATGAATCTCTGTTATATTTGGTTGTATGAATTGGTGGTTAATATGTACTTATGTTGTATATGTTTTGTGTAACACCAACTATTATTTCAGAATTTATAACGCACACAATGCTAAGATTATTGAATGTCATATCTATCATCCACTGTTTGGATGACACAAGCCTGCCACTTTTTGTGATCTGAAATCTCTGGTTGAACGTATAAAACCAAAATAAAATCTAATTCTTTTACGTAAATCCACCCGTGCTCTCTTTTGGAAGTGAGTGCTTGGTCGAACGTGGCACCTTTCCCATTTAATTCCGGTGTTTGGAAGTCACCTTGAGTTGTCAGCGGCTGGATGCGGCAAGCGGGTGGAACCTCAAATTACCTCTCTTCTTGTGATGACAGAAGACATCCCAGGCGCTCCTGTCTCGCCCCCTTTGTCCATTGTGTGGCCTGGCACTGTTGGCCAATTGGGGTGTGTGTGTGTGTGTGTGTGTGTGTGTGTGTTTAGAAAAAAAAGCAGGTTCAGGGAAGAAGCTGACTTAATAAACTGGGGATGTGAGGAGGAGGGGACCCGAGATTTGCAAACTCAATCTGGGGAATTTCTCTTTTTTGGGGGGGTGGAGGCGGGGGTGCTGATGGAGGGAGGGTTGGGAGGGGGTGGTCCGGGATCCGTGGAGGAAGAAAGACAACTGGAATAGGTCGCGGCGCAGGGTCTCAGTCAGCGGCGGCGCTGGTCACGACTGCAGCTCCATGCCGATAAGGAGCCATCGAGGGACACAGGATGGTGAGGTGTGGGAAACAGTTAGAGCACAGTGCGGAGGAGGCACAATGCACGGTAAGAAACAAGGGGGATTTGGGGACTTTATTTTTGCTTTGTTCAGGATACCGACCCGTTGAGGGATGATGCTTCTGATACCCTTCTCGATAGCGGCAGGCCTTAGACAACTAGATTTGACATTAGGATGAAACACCAATATGATGCTTGAGTTACTAATCAGTTACCAAGTGGCTGGTAGTGTTGACCAGACTGAACTTTTGGTCCACAGATACAATTTTGTCTCCGGGACCCCAATCTGAGATTTGGGAATTTTATTGTTGGATATATTAGATATTGTAAGTCCAAACGTCCATACCTGTCCATACTATAGTCAGGGATATAGCAGACTCTTTGATCAAAACAGTTACTTGTTCATTGAATACGTTGTTTTTATACTCGGTATTTTGAAATGGTGCAATACAAATATGTCTAATATATTTCCCTTTAATGTTTTTCCACATGTGGTAGTATAAGAAATATATTTCATGTCGAATAATATCTCATTATCTTTTGGCACATACTGTATGTGAAGGGGTTCTTGGTTGAAAAATGTTTGAGAGCCTCTGCTCTGTATGTATACCTGTGTGGTGCATACAAGTATAACATACATGTGCATCGCTTTGAATTTCAAAAAATATAAAAAAAAAATCTTGTTATATTTTTATGTCAGGAGGGGGTTCCTGCTGCATCGCCCCAGTTCCCCCACAAGGCATTCTGGGTCAGCGCTTCTGCCTGTCTGCTCCTGCTCTTTATCAGTCTGGGTCTGACCGGGAACCTGGGGCTGCTCAAACACCATCCTCAGGTAGGAGAGTGATCTTCTCAATCTTCTGAATACGTATACATAAATATTAATAATCTCCCACCTATGTTGTAGTCTTTACACATTGTCCGCATCACCGGTCCAGATCAGACCGGAACTCTGATCCACCAATCGGCCCTCGTGGACAAGAAGAACGACCTGGTGACCTTCTCCGTCACCTCGCCGGCCAACCACACATCCACCGTGCTCTTCGACATAAAACACGTGAGGACAGATATCCTCAGAGTTGCGGATATGCCGCTTGAAATGCCAAAAAAAAACCCCAACAAAAAACGTTGTGCCCTTCTTTCACGCAGGGTTTGATATGTTATAAACCCGTGGGCCAGGAGAGCTGCTTCCTGCAAAAGATGGAGGAGTCTGATCACGAACACATGCGCTCCATTCTCCTGGAATCTACACACCAGGTAACGACTGGACATTTACAACATGTAATAAATGTTACACAACGTCACACAACACATCCCTCCTTTTTCAGCCACAAACAAACACATATAACTGTGCTTACACCTATGAATTATTAGTAGTAGTATTATTAGAACTATTAGTAGAACTGATAGTTCTGTTTTCTGGCTGGAACTGATGAATTAGTACAGCCATGTCATTTTGAAGACCTCATTTCCATTTCAACCCACACCTGATGAGTTGTCCAACCGGTTGGAAAAATAACATAGAAGACGCCAGTGTCTCACAGCAAAATGCAGTTGAGGGGTTTTTCTAATTCCAAGTCCACCATTGTCACGCTCCTCCTGATCCGTGAACCGGCTTTGGCAGCTTCTGAGTTTAACTCGTAGTTCATCAAAGAAGCATGACCTCAGGCAGCTGAATTCAAAGCTGTTCGTCCGGCTTTGCTCACCGCCCTGCCACACCGCGTAAAGAGAAAGACTAGCAGGTCCATTAGGGCTCGCTCTCGCTCTCGCTCTCTCTCTCTCTCTCTCTCTCTCTCTCTCTCTCTCTCTCTCTCTCTCTCTCTCTGTGTCTCTGTGTCTCTGTCTCTGGATCTTCTTACAGGAGGGCACAGTGGCGGTCCTAAACCCTGGGACCCTGCACAATGGTCACTCTGTCTCTGGGCTTTGTGGCTTTTTAAGAGTCCTCTGTTTGACTCAAATCCAGCCTGGCCCGCTGGTGAGATGGCCAGAGAAGGTGCTCGCACGCTTGACAGCAGGTAAACGTGGCGGCGCTGTGGCAGAGGACGTCGCTTTCACATAAAGCCCTTCACAGGAGCTAAAACAAGGGCTCCGTCAGTTCTGAATTCATCCTGGGGACTTTCGGTCAGAGCATTTCTCACGTCCCCCCCCCCCCCCCCCCCCGAATGACCGGATGGCTGCTCACAAGCATGTTTCAACGTCACAGGACCCGCGCGGCGCGAGGAGGCGAAGAGCAGCTCAGAGGGTGGTCCATTTCTCCACCCTTTCAACTGTTTGGGCCGCATGGCGACAAGAGGAAACAATCGAACACTGTTTCGCAAACACCGATGAGACCACTCATCCGTCCACGCATTTCAAACTAACAGATCAATTGTCATTTAATCTTTGACAGGGGGCAGGGGGGTCTGTTTTGAGTCTTGGAGCGGTCCAGCTCCGTTATTCAATAGTCTTTGAGAGTAAAGATTGCTACCTGACCCGCCCAACCACAACAGCACTTTAAGTGGTTTCCTATCAGGGAACATCGCCGGTGTAAGTGCTGCAATTACACAAAGCCTTTGTGTCAAATGAGAGCAAATACGCGACCCTGTTGACCTAGGAGGCCGAGATATCCTGCTAATAGCAGCTTAGGTTTCAACGGAGTCACAAACTCTCCATTCGGTTTGGACTGATATTGTACCCTTTATGAAAGACTTTCCGCTCTTTTTACAATGATCCACGACAAACAAAACTCTTCATGCATCTTCTGGACGGATGGGTGGATGCCACGGTAACTAAGGCACAGAATGAGAAATGACTCCCCGCCTCTTTGTCTCCCAGGATAGAGAGTTCAAGTTGTCCGGGAACGAAACCCAGAGGCAGACTGAGTTCCTGGGGGTGCTGGGAGGGAGGCGCGTCAACGTGTCCGCCCTAGAGGAGCCGTTTCAGGCTCTGTGTCAGGACAGCTCCGTGCACTGGACCAGGAGGGCCGAAGGTGAGACCACAGCCGAACCGACTGACTCCTCATATACAGTAGAGCCTTTCGGGTCAATGGCTCTCCATTTACAGGGTGCCACAAGTCTCGGAGAAATGTACTAATTTCCTTGCCGTGATCATTACAGCTATTCACGAAAGCAAAGCAAATGAAGGGCATCCGATCTTTGGAACAAGATTAATGCCCATGAAAACATGCACCATGAGCCTTGTTTACCCAGCCCTTATATATCAGCTTTACAGCAACATCGAAAACTAGATTCCAAATATTTGGATTTCTCTCTCACTTCTTAGAAATGTTACCACCCTAATTTGGGAAATGTCTCGGTACAAAGTGGGCTGCATCCTTAAGTAGCTTTCAACCAACATGGCTTACTTTACTTTGGGCAATTAATTGCAACTGTAAGTGCCAAAAAACCGTACCATAAATTGCACGACTGATGCCCTTAAAAAAAATAATTGTGTTACCACAGTTTAATTAATCCCTGTGAAAATGTGGACACATTTTAAGTGCCATCTCAGGGTGAGACGCAGGGTCTGAAGGCAGTCCTGAGAAACAGCAACATGTGATACCGAAACTCAATCCCCAACTATGAGTTTGTGACCTTTCCAGAGCCCCGTAAAAAGGTGACTCCAGCAGCACTGGTCGCATAACGCTGTTGCAGGGTCGACTGTGAACATAGAAAACTGATAAAGAAGGTATAAAGACTGGGAAAATATATCAGAGGAACTAATTAATCAACCCATTTCTTACTGACAGCTTGTTTGTAGCGATCTCTTCCTCCTCTGCTTATTCTTATCCAAGCTCGTCCGGAAGCACTGAAAGTCAAAGGCATATTAACTCTATATTTAGGCGCCTAAATCACAGACGCAGATTATTGGACACATAATCCATAAGTCTGCCCTGTCCGTTTTCCTCTCAGGCCCGGGTCAACAGCGTCTGGTGTACTTCTGCATTGACATCTGCTTTCCCAGCAACATCTGCGTGTCGGTGTGCTTCTACTACCTGCCGGAGTGACATGACAACTCACCCAGCATCAGGAAAACAAGAGTCATCATTGCCACCCCCTTTCAAGAGGGAGAGAGTGTGGGAGGGAGTGCACGCACACGCACACGCGCACGCACGCACGCACACGCACACGCACACACACACACACACACACACACACACACACCTTGAGGAGAGGGAACAGTAGTCTGCTTTGACAGTTCACCCAGGGGCAATGTAGTGTTTGTTGCCAACCAGTTAGTCAATGAACCAGCTAACATCCTGCCCCCCTCCCCACCGTCTGCTCCCCCTCCACTCTACTTCCCTTCCTTCTTGGCTTCCGAGATATAATGGGACGGCGACAGACTGTCACGGTTATCTCCAAAGTCCCTTCAACACCCTCTTCATGTGTAATAACCTTCTCCCTGGTGGCGGAATTATGGAGATTACGAAAAGAAAAGATCCTGTTTTGTGTGTTTTTTTTTGGATTTGACTCTTATTGTGGTTCCTGTGTGGCATCGCTGAAGAATAATTATGTGTAACCATTCCTCCTGCGATAGGAGGAATGGTTACACATAATTATTATTAATAATTAGGCAGAGGTTGTTTTTTGTTTTTTTTTTCCTTTTGAATAAATGATTGTTGTCTAATTGTGTGTGGCTGTTTTGACTGTGGCACTCTGTAGATTTGGGTTGAATTTTCGCAACTGTATCAGAAAGGAGTCTTTATCTGGGGAGGAATGGATTTCTGCATGGCCCTTTGAAATGAACAGCAACACGTGTAGATCCCAAGAAATAATCTCATGGCACATACAAGCTACATCATCCCAGATCCAATAAGGTGGTCTTTTTTGATAATTGTGGTGTTGGTTTATACACAAAAGCTTTAATCAATCTCCCTTTGTGTCCGAGAAACCCCCTCGTACCTGACAGGGACAGTTAAACATTTACAACTTAGTCACTGAATGCTCCATGCGAGACTCTCATGCACCGATTCTGGGACTCAAACTTTCCGCCTGAGAGCTGTTAAACTATGATAGAGACAATTATCCAGACGTGACGCCCACGAACAGGATCAATGACCAAACAGTAATAAGGCCCAGCATCATCATCATCATCATCATCATCATCATCATCATCATCATCACCACCATACCCCCATGGTGATCCCTGAACGTGCTCACTATGACTCAATAAAGAGCCAAAAGTCCAAGTACTAACCACTGAGCGATAAAGAAGAAAAGAGACGCCAGACGCGTTCCTTTTCGGGAGTTCAGATTCAGGTTCTGACTCAAGTCACTTTTTTTTCCTCCTTACTCCTTTTGTCCTGTGTGAACTCCTCTCTGTCCTTCTTCTTTTTCTTGCCTTCGTTTCAGCGCTCCACTTCCACCTCCTCCTCAGCCCAGCACGCTGTCATTGAAGGCCAGGCACACGACGGCCTTTTGATGGCCACTGTATTCCCGCTTGATCTCCCCGGTCTCTACGCACCACAGGCGGGCCAGGTTGTCAGAGGAGGCTGGGGGCACAGAAGGGACAAGCAGGGTTACGTCTCATCAAATCATTGATTGACGAACCAACTCACCGAGAGCATGGTTTATTCAATTTTAGCGACCACATAATTGGGTTTTAGGATGAATCAGGGGGCATAGAGATTACGGGGGGGGGGCAATTTGAGGCATATTTTTAATAATAGTCAAATACTGGTTCAATGTTAGTTTAAAAGGACATTGTCACAGAATCCATGACTATATGTTGTAAAAACATTGCTCTCTCTCCCATGAAAACAGAACCAATTTAGACAAAAACGACAATAGTATCACATCTTCTGAGGTCTCTGAGGTTGGACCCCCTGGTCTCAACCGGTAGGCGGTCGTCGAAAAACTCCATTCGGGAGCTGCGCCTTGTCAAAATGAACCTTAAAACATATATGACTAGACCGGTGTATGAAACGCTAATGGGCTTATAATTTGAAACTCATTTTTACAAAAATAAATGCAGCGAGTAACCACGGTTCAATGAATCAGGCAACTTTGCTTTTTTTGTCTTGCTCAAGGGCACTTTAGCTTTTAACCCACGGGAGCCTCCCAGAGTTTCCCGGAAGCTGTCAAGGATACAAATGGGAACATTCCAGCCACAAGCCTGCTTGCTCAAACGGCTGTTCAGACCATTTCACCGATTAAAACATAGAAGGAGAGTGACTTTGCATATTATCAGAACACCACACTGACCGGTCACGATGTACTGGGAGTCTCCGGAGAAGGCACAGTCCCACATCCAGCCTCTAGAGGTCTCCCCAGGGTTGTTGCTCTTGATGCTCAGCTCCGTCATCAGAGAGAAGTTTGACGTTCTCCAGATCTTGCAGGTCTGGTCCGCGGAGCAGGTGGCCAGGAGGCTAACAAAGAAACAAAGAAACAAACAACGCTCAATCAAACACAGCCTCATCAGAATAATTAACAAAAAAAAGGTGAAGCTGCTCTGTGACACACGGTTAAAAGTGAACAAATAAAGTATTGAACAAATGACTCACAGATTAGGAGTCACAGTACAGAAAGAAGGTGTGTGTGTGTGTGTGTGTGTGTGTGTGTGTGTGTGTGTGTGTGTGTGTGTGTGTGTGTGTGTGTGTGTGTGTGTGTGTGTGTGTGTGTGTGTGTGTGCTTGTGTGTATGTGTGTGTGTAGCTGCCCCCAAATTGTCCACAAGAAGAGTCTGGTACAGATATGGACAACCAGATGCTAATAAAAGTATTAAACATTCCTAAAATTCTTGTACATAAACAGACAAGAAATAATCAGAATCAGAATCTTAAATACTTTAATAATCCCAGGGGGAAATTACTTTTGTTACAGCTCCAAATCTACATACAACATATTTACATACAACACATAATAATTATTAAGAAACATATATATATATATAAACATATCTATATGTTATGAACATATCTATATAAAGTGTAAAATGTACAGTTAAAAATGCAAAAAGAAGAAGGTGCAGAAGTGGAAGTCCGTGTTTTGAGGTCAGGTTACAGAGGGGGGGGTGTCTGACTCTCTGAGGGAGGCGTTGTAGAGATTGATGACCACAGGCAGGAATGATTTCCTGTGGTGCTCTGTGGTGCATCTGGGTAAGAGGAGTCTTCTGCTGAAGGTGCTCCTCTGCTGGGCCAGTGTGTCGTAGAGAGGGTGTGAGACATTGTCCAAGATGGACTGAAGCCTGGACAGCATCCTCCTCTCTGCCACAGTCGTCAGGGTGTCCAGATCCTCTCCTACGACATCACCGGCCCTCCTGATTAGTTTGTTTAGTCTGTTGTTGTCTGCGACCCTCAGCCCACTGCCCCAGCATGTGACACGAAGAAGATCGTACTGGCCACAACAGACTCATAGAACATCCTCAGCATCGTCCGGCAGATGTTAAAGGATCTCAGCCTCCGTAGGAAATAGTCGGCTTTGGCCCTTTTTGTAGACTGCCTCTGTGTTTCTGGTCCAGTCCAACTTGTTATTGATATTGTTATTAATGTAGTTTAATATATTTTATTGGAGTCATCGCCATAGCAACATATCCCTTGTTTGGTTTTACCGACTGGTACCTCTCCCTCGCTCATGGTCTTTTTTTCCTCCCCCTTACTGTTCAGAAAGTGCTGTTATCCCGTTCCCGTCTACCGTGTTCCATTTTAACACAGCATTAGTTGTTGAGCAACAATAAACATAGTTTCCTCCTCGGCATAGATGCATGCAGCCATATTTGTTGTTCGTCGTTCTTCCGGAAGCCTCCGTCTACTTCTACTTCTTGCTCCATTGGGAATTTTTTTCTCCACTGCCCCTTGTCATTTCGGTGAGTACGACTACTTCCTGGCTGGGTATTTCTATTCTCGAAACACCCAGTGCACCAAAAAGGCTCCAGTTGACACAATAACAACAAGACCGCAGATTTTTTCGTTGTTATCGATAACATAATCGTCAAAATCTTGATCGATTAAATTATTTTGCAATTAATTGAAAGTCGATCCCTAGCTAACATCCCTAACATCCATAGCTTGAACTGACGACTAATAGTCGACGAGGAAAATCTTTCGTCGGAGCAGCCCTAGTGTGTGTGTTTGTGTGTGTGTGTTTGTGTGTGTATGTGTGTTTAGGGGGTCGCTCACGTAGAATCGGGGCTGAACTTGCAGCGCAAAGAGTAGCGTTTGTGGGCGGGGATTTTGGTCTTGGGGATGAGCTGCGTCACCTCGTCTCCAATGCCTCCAGCCAGGTTCCACACGTAACAGTTCCCCTGGGGGGGAAACAGAAGGCAGGTTCAGTACTTACTCAACCTTTATTTCAAGTGAGCAAACAAGCGACGCCCCCAAAAACGGGTTCTTTTTTTTTTTTTCTTTTGTTCTTGGCAAGTCAAGTTTATTTTTATACAGGGTTCATTCTAGGATTACAAAATGAAATTCAAGACCTTTTGAGTACATGTTTAAGTACTATATTTTTTCCATTTTCAAGGACTTCACGCCACACAAATATAATCAATTTACAATGTGATCTTTATCTCACTCTAAAGGAAGGAATCTCTGGATGTATTTATGTCCCTTATTATCTCGACAACTGTTCATCCAATCTACTTCACACTTGGCGGGTGTTTTGCTGGGGATTTGGTGCAATTTGGACCTGCAACATGTGTAATAGTAATAAACTTTCAATCAACAGCCAAGGGGGGGGGGGGGGGGGGGGGGTCTTCCCGTGAAAGCAATTGCCCCGTTCCGAACAGGCATGTTTGTTGTGGACACGCGACACGTGTAGTATTAATAAACTTTAAATAAACAAGCGAAAGGCAAGTTTATCCAAAAACGCGACTTGTGTGTGTTTTTTCCCGTGAGAAAGAGTGCATTTCCCCGGTGTTTTTCACCGCGAGTCACTGCGACTTTCACAAACAGCCATGTTTTGAACTGGGACAGCACTAGTTAATTAAAATATTATATTAGTCTCGCTGTCTATTATTTATGTTTGTATATCCATTATATATATACACTGATCAACCACAAAATTAAAACCACAGGTGAAGTGAATAACATTGCTCATCTGGATCCAATGGCACCTGTCAAGGGGTGGGATATAATAGGCAGCGAATGAACAATCAGTTGTTGAAGTTGATGTGTTGGAAGCAGGAAAAATGGGAAAGCGTAAGGATCTGAAATTCAGCATGGACACTCTGACCGGTCTGCAGCTACACAGCCCCATACACAGCAAATTGTGATGCACTGTGTGTTCTGACACCTTTCCATCATAACCAGCATTAACTTTTTCAGCAATTTGTGCTACAGTAGCTCTTCTGTGGGATCGGACCAGACGGGCTAGACTGTGCTCCCCACGCACATCAATGAGCCTTAGGGGCCCATGACCCTGTCATTGGTTTTTCTTCCCTGGATCACTTTAGTAGGTACTAACCACTACATACTGGGAACAATCCACAAGACCTGTAGTTTTGGAGATGCTCTGACCCAGTCTAGCCATCACAATTCGTCCCTTGTCAAAGTCGCTTAGATCCTTACGCTTGACCATTTTTCCTTCTTCCAACACATCAACTTCAATAAGTCAGACAAAATCTGCTGACTTTCAATCCTGGACTGTGTGAAAGTGAAACATGGTAATCCACAAAATTGCTTCCATCTTCCTCTCTGTTAAAGTTTCTTTATTTTCTTCCTGCCAGGTGTGTTTACGAGCATCACTGAGATACTGTAAAGGCTGCGAGTTGGGCCAAAGATGTGTAATATATACTCAAACCGGAAGGGACGGAGGGCCACCCGACTCCCACTGACACACCTCTCCACCTTTATCCGTCTCCTGTGATTTCTGAGGAGGCGGGGAAGCCTGAAAAGCCCCGCCGGTCATACGCGCATTTGAACAAAGGATCAAATTCACAGGAAACGAGGAATGGAAAGAACTGCAACAAGTTTAGAGCATCTCCATTCACGCCTTGGACTGACCGAGCTGTTAACTGCCGCCATGTAGCTGGCGTCTGGATCAATGTGGACCGAGTTGATGGAGACCTCCGGCTCCGGAATCAGCTGCTCATTGTGGTCCGTCTTCAGATCCCAGATGTGAATCACCCCGCTCTGGTCGCCCACAATCAGCTCGGCCTGAAGGAAAATAGACAAGACATCAATAAAAGCAGACGCCTGGGCAGAATCAGACACTAGAGTTAAGTTAGTGAGCGACGGCCTGACCTGGTTGGGGTGCAGACAGACGCAGTTGATGGGAGCATTGACCTGGAAGATCCTCTGACACTGCAGATTTCTCGACCTGGAGGTGGGAGAACAGAACCCAAATGAAAGTTCTAAATTCCAAACATATGTCAGAGAGATTCCACCAGAGAGTGAGGAATTGATTTAAAGCAAACAAGAGAGAGCAGACAGAAAATCAGGTTGGACTGATACAGATACAAGATATTGTTTAATACCAGGCCAAAATAAGGTCACTATATAAGAGAATATCCCCAATACAAAAATGTATATCGAGGACCCTATACATTAAAAGAGACATGTTTTTGTCGATACCAGTGATTACCCCAAAATTTAACACTTGCGGGAAGGGGAGGTGCGAGAATTGTTGTTGGTACGGGGATAGTCCAAAAAAACATGACAGAGATTTACAAGTCCTTAGTGCAAGACCTTTCAAGTAGTCAGTTTCACTGCAGTAATTATGAGCATGTCTCCTTTAAAATAATTGAAACGATTGAAAATTATTTTGTCAATGATGACCCTTTTCAACTGCACCAGAAACCTGGTAACCCTCGCTAACATCTGGCATTTGCCAATAGTGGGAAAAGTTACACCCGGGTTTCATTCCTGGGACAAATGACTCTGCAAAAGGCATGGGTATTTATCAGCTCGAGCTCTGATCAGCAGTGATGGAAACATGACATGACATGACACTCAGGTAGACGTGCTAATTTTCGCCTCTTTACCGGCTCTATGCGACTCGCGTTGAAGTTCTGAATGTTGCCCCGTAAATAGACAGGAATATCCGGGTAGCCTTCGATCATTTCATATCCGATTTAGAATCCAAAATCAAAATCTTCAAAAGAAGTTATTGACTTTTTTCCCCCCGCATGCGGGACCACAAAATGTTTTGAGTGTGGGGACCGCAGCAGAGAACCCCCATGGCTCCCACCGGGCTCCGAGCACTGTGCGTAATGGGGACTCTCTCGGCACACTCTCTTACAGCTGCATCTTGTGTAAAGAATTCATCAGCTTCATCTGTGTTATAAGCCGCTCAAATTGCATGTCATTGACAAAATGACTAACAATTTGGGAGCTACAGATTATTCAGTTCAGCTGTGACTGTAACTCTGTATTCTCTTTTTCACAATGTGAGTATTAGCATTAAGACCATTGTTATTTATTAGGACTGCTGTTATGTTAGAATCATTAGTACTTTTACTCTTATTACGTCTGTTACTATGGACTACTATTATCATTGTATGCCACTCTTTGACTGTTGTTAATACTGGATTTCACTTTATTTAGTAATGCCGCATTACAATATATTTTACTTACTGTAGACCAACTGACACTTGCCCACATTGGACTCACTAGTTAGCCAGCGCTACTAGTTAGCATAGTGCTACTTCATGTTAACTTGTGTAGATAGACATTAATTAATGAAATAATTTTCACTACGAACGGGAATAAGTGGCCGGTAGATTAATCGCTGGATTTGATGTACCTTAGGTCCCAGATGCGAGCCATGCAGTCTTCACCTCCTGTGTACATCCAGCGGCCGTCTTCGTGGAAGCCCACAGATGTGATGTTTTTGCTGACGCCATCGTAAGTGATCACCGGGTTGGGGTTGTTTGAGTTCAGGTCGTACATACGAATGTGCTGGTAGCCTGAAACACAAGCAAGAACGGGTTCGTTGTAACAGATTAATGTTATAGGCAGGGATGGACCGATACCCTTTTTTTTTGGATGGAGTACAAGCACTGAATTATTCACTCTTGGGGATTTCATATTCCCTCTATCTATTCCATTTTATTTTTATTGTATTTTATTTTATTCTATATATTTTTATTTTATTCTATAAGTATTCGACTACTGTATTACGTTTTAGGAGTCAGTTAGTTTGGCTAATAGAAATAAATTTTTCCTAGGACATATTGTGTGTTATCACCGGGTGTGTTGCATTACATTTCACTGCATATATGTATGAAAGTATGTATATGTAAGTGACGAATAAAAATCTTGAATCTTGAATTTCACTTGGATTAACCCCGCCAATACATATACACATATTTGAAGTTTTAGCTCGTTAGATTGGCATTGGGTTCACGTATTGAAGCATTTTCAAGAGAACACAGTAATAGCAGAATAATACCAGAAACCATTATCAGAAAAAGAGTTTGGAGACGAAAATGTCATCCACCCACCTGCAGCTGCGATCATGCTCCTGTCAGGTGTCACCTCAAGCGAGTTAACTTGCTGAAACATGTTGTTAAGGAAGGAGCCTTTCAAGACTATATTACAGAAGAGTTTTGATGGATAACTCCTCAATCATCTCAATGAATACAGTGTATGAACTCGCTGCTTTTACAATAGGCTTGAGATACGAGTCCACTTAACATGCATAGAGACAAAAGTAACTCATTGGGTGCATCCAGTGGGTATGGAAGCAAAGAGGATACAGAGTCCTGGTGCTGGACGGTCCTGGTGCAGATCCCACTGTGGGCCTGCCAGAAGCGAACCGTGTGGTCATATCCAGCCGTGGCAAGGATGACAGGGTCACTTCCCACTGTGCCCTGATTCACATTCATGTTTCCTGCTGGCTTCACTGGACAGATTGAGAAAATACACTGATGATATAATGTGATGGTAAATGTGCAGACTGTAGTTGTATTTACTATCACAGACTGTAGTTGCATTTACTATCAAATACTGTCTTGTATTAAAATGAATTGTATAGATTGTATCGTCACAAGGATAGGGTGACTTATGTCAACAAGGTTATATCAATATAGCTAGTGCTAATAAGCTAACTGGCTAGCAGTTGAAGTCAACATGCAAATCACAAGTAGGCATGGCAAGTAGAATGAACTATACATAACAATAAATTCGATTTTACATAAGAGTTGACTTAGAGAACAAGCAGAAGGTTACAAAGAAAGTTTTAAACAGCGCTACCTGCAAGCTTGTTGACGACAAATAGGTGGTGCGCTTCTGTAATACGTCCCCACTGCAACACGGCTGTCATTCGTTCCGCTACAATAAATGGCACACTACCGCCACCTAGCGGTCTTACTTTGTTATAGCATTTTTCTGGACTGATGGGTTTATTGGATTAAACAGTAAAAACGGTACTTATAAAAATAACATTATCTATGATAATAAATTTGTAAAAAAATGAAACAAATTATTTTTTAAGTTTTATTTTATTATCAATTTAAGTTAAATTATCAGGGGAGGCCATGCGAACAATATAACCCAATCTAAATATGTCCTCAAATACCCAAATAACTCACCTCCAATGGTCATAAGTAACACACATAAATGAACACGTTATCATAAACACAACAACAATAAGAGCCTTTTAAACAGCCCTGGGGAGGTCTCCCCATGGCAGCAGATGAAGAGAGCATCTGTAGGTACATCTGTCCTGCTTTTTCTCATATCCTCCTGCATTTACAGACCAGGCATGTGTTGTTTCCCTTCTAGTGCCTCCGTCAGAACGCAGCCAAGCACTGTCCCTCTGACCACTGTCCTCATCTTGGTGCAAGGGAGAACCTGGGAATTCAAATTGACTTTTACATCAATCATAAATGGCATTTTCAGAAACCCATTTATCTAATCTAATAATACCTTGCAGTAAAGAATAGTTTACCATGCTGGTCAGGTTTTTATTCACCTACCTTCAAATAGATTTTGCATCTCTCCAAAAGAAACTCCCACTTCAGTGAAGTGCGCTCATCGTCCGTAAAAGATACAAACTTGTCTATCTGCAAATGATGGCATGGAAATGATGTGCTTGTGTGCATCATGTAAACTTTATCATACCCTAAATGATGAAAATATGCAAAGAACGTTTGCTCACTAGACATGTATTGCATATCTTAATATAATTACAGTTCCTAATCTTTAGAATTGTTTCAAGGTTAATGTATTTGATATGACAATGTATCTTGTTAAATAACATTACTGGTCTACTTCTAAAAGCTGAAATGCAGACCCCCTTTTTGTACTTTCCTAACAAACCAAGAAGCCCAGACATTGGTATTCTAGCCAAGGTCTCATTACAAATGAGCAGAACCATAATATGTATATGTTTAATATAATGTATGTTTTGTTATTGTATATACTGGATTTTCAAATAAATAAATAACCCATCACAGCCACTGTACTGGATCATCACAATCACAACTATTTTTCTGCTACTCGACTGACAACTTTGCCTTGATGTCAGCTAGCGTTTAGGGAATGAGGCATCTCCTGGTGTACTGACGGTGCAACCAAGGGTGTTTTCGGCAATGGGGCTCTTCAGGGCGCAGGTGTGCAGCGTGCCGGTGTGGTCTGTGATGTCCACCAGCAAGTCAAGTCCCTTGGTCACCGACAGGGCCTGGCCCTGGCCCGTGCAGAGCGGGTTAGGGCAACACTGCAGATCATCGTTCACCTGGTAACTGCACTTTGCACTGAGGAAGCAAAAGAGAAAGGGATTGATCACGACAGAATCTACCCCGAAAAGGTGGGTAGTTTAACAAACTGCGTTTTATGTTTTTTACTTTCTGTTTGTCCGGTTCCCCAATTACCTAATATAACATGACATTAATTTGCTATTCTCCCATCACTTCCCATTAATTCTCTATTCACAAGTCATATTGATATAACCTGACTATTTGCATTTACTAGTTTTGTCTAAAAGAAAGATTCCCAATAAAATATGCCATACTTAATATTGATCTCATGTTTTTTTAGTCGGCACTTAAGAGGAAACAGCCATGTATTTGCACTAAGCACGTGCACCTCTACATGCTGTTTCCATCATTGGTGGCGGGGTCCGCATTTCCCGGCAAGAATGTAAAGAATGTGAAGCACACTTTCAAAAACAAAATGATGAAGATGAGAGTAAACCCGGATGTCGGGTAATAAACAGTGGTCACAGACGATTCTTTAAGCAAGGTTTACTTTGCTGTCAGAAGACCTTTCCTCATGTGTTGACTCCGCTTCCAGAGCTGACTGGTGAATGACTGCATAATATTCAAATAGAACCCCTAAACACTGCCATACGATGGAATGAGTGCACTGATCGGTGCCCTTTACCATCTGGTTCTAATTAGTTTGGAGATGGAAGAGACCAGGTCCAGCTTGGAGATGAAGCTGTAAGTGATGCAAAAGAAGACCTCTGGACAGTCCTGGGCCTTCAGCCTCAGCTGGTTCACCGTGTACACATCGGCAATAGAATCCACTGGAGGGAGGCGGAGTCAAACACAAATAACGGCAATGGAAAACAAAGCTTTACAAATAGAGCATGAATTAATGCCTGCAGAAGACGGGGTGGAACGGGAAATGCTTAAACTTGTATTTTCGATGTTGATGTGATCAATGTTGATAGTTTTATTTATCATAACATTATGATCACATCGCAGTTGATGAATTTTGAATAACAGGGTTTAGCTCAAACAAGTACTGGAAGAATTTGTATAACATAAAGGATAAACAAATCATGGAGGGGAAAGAATTGCACTTGGCGATGAAAAGAGAACTGCATGCATTACAAACACAGTGGGTGAAGTCGTTTGGAGTCAGAAGGTAATAAATACTGTACGAAACTGGCTCTTTCTGGGCAAAAAGTGGTCATGATCTTCATGACCAGGGTTAACCTCGTGAGCTCAAACTACCAGAACAGACTGGGGTTGGATAGCTTTGATGGAAAAATAAGAGATTATTATAAAGTAGGGCTATGTTAAAAAATGTATACTGACATGATTCAATATTATTATTTCAAAATCGATGCTTTGTTTTGAAGTTATAAAACCATTTTCTGCTTAAATTAAATACTCTGCTACACTAGGTGTCACTAGAGTTTACACATTTATGGTTGCTTTTTTTATATTTTGAAATACTTAAAATAAAAAAGTCAAATAAAAAAGCCCTTTATTTTTATTTGAGATATTATTTTACTTCTTTAAACACAGTACAATACATATTGTACTTGAGTTATTTATCATTAGAGGAATTGAAACATTTAATTTATGTATTTATTTATGTACGATTATAGAGATCAGTGACTGCATAGCGGTAGTAGGGGAGTGTGTTGCTAGGCAGCATCGGATGGTGGTCTCTAGGATGACTCTGGAGGCCAAGAAGAGGAAGAGAGTGAAAGAAGAGCCAAAGATGGTGGAAGTTGAAAAAGGAGGAGTGTTGCATGCAATTTAGGGAAGAGGAAAGGCAGGCAATAGGTGGGAATGAACGGTTACCAGATGACTGGAAAACAACTGCAGAAGTGGTGACGGAGACGGCCAAGAAGGTACTCTGTGTATCATGCGGGAAGAGGAAGGAAGACAAAGACTCTTGGTGGTGGAATGAGGAAGCACAAGAGAGCATAGAGCTGAAGAGGTTGGTGAAGAAGAAATGGGATAGTCAGAGAGATAAAGAAAGTAGACAGGAGTACAAGCTGATGCAGCACAAGACAAAGAGAGAAGTGGCAAAGGCAAAGGAAAAGGCATACGACAAGTTGTATGAGAGGTTGGACAGTAAGGAAGCAGAAAAGGACTTGTACCGATTGGCAAGACAAAGGGACCAAGCTGGGAAGGATGTCGAGCAGGTTAGGGTGATGAAGGATAATGATGGGAATGTGCTGACTAGTGAGGAGAGTGTGCTGAGAAGGTGGAAGGAGTACTTTGAGGAATTGATGAATGAAGAAAATGAGAGGGAGAGAAGAGTGGATGATGTGGGGATAGTGGATCAAGAAGTGCAGCAAATTAGCAAGGATGAGGTGAGAACAGCATTAAAGAAGATGAAGAATGGAAAGGCAGTTGGCCCGGATGACATACCTGGGGAAGCATGGAAAGAGACTGTTTAAGAGACTGTTTAACACCATCCTGGAAAGGGAGAGGATGCCAGAGAAGTGGAGAAGAAGTGTACTGGTACCCATCTTCAAGAATAAGGGAGACGTACAGAGCTGTAGTAACTACAGGGGAATAAAGTTGATCAGCTACAGCATGAAGCTGTGGGAAAGGGTAGTGGAGGCTAGGTTAAGAGGAGAGGTGTGATCAGCGAGCAGCAGTATGGTTTCATGCCAGGAAAGAGTACTATAGATGCAATGTTTGCTTTAAGAATGCTGATGGAAAAGTACAGGGAAGAACAGAGAGAGTTGCACTGCGTCTTTGTGGATTTAGAGAAAGCATATGATAGGGTACCGAGAGAGGAAGTGTGATATTGCATGAGGCAGCCGGGGGATGTACGGATGAAGTACTGGTACAGGATATGGATGAGGGCAGTCAGACAGTAGTAAGGTGTGCAGTAGGCGTGATGAAAGCATTCAAAGTGGAGGTGGGATCGCATCAAGGATCAGCTCTGAGCCCTTTCTTATTTGCAATGGTGATGGACAGGTTAACAGATGAAGAGGTGGTGGCAGAGTTGAGGATGTTGAGATTTTCATTGGGAGTGACAAAGACGGACAGGATTAAGAATGAGTACATTAGAGGGACAGCTCAGGTTGGACAGTTTGGTGAAAAAGTGAGAGAGGCAAGATTGAGATTGTTTGGACACGTGTGTAGGAGAGATGAGAATTACATTGGGAGAAGGATGCTGAGGATGGAGCTGCCAGGCAAGAGGGAAAGTGGAAGGCCAGAGAGAAGGATTATAGATGTGGTGAGGGAGGACATGCAGGCGGTTGGTGTAAGGGAGGAAGATGCGCAGAACAGAAGGTATTGGAGGCAGATGATCCGCTGTGGCGACCCCTAACGGGGGCAGCCCAAAGAAGAAGATTTATGTATGAGTATTTTGTAATGCATATCAAATGGGATCGTGAAAAAATTGTTGCAATTGTCATGATTATTAAAATGTCGATATCTCAATATAGAATCGTATCGTGACCCTTTGTATAGAAATTGAATCGAACCACGAGATCCTGCCCTATACCCATCCTCAGCATGAAGACTGTAATCTTCAGGAAGACTGTGAGGACAGAGGCTAGAGCCTGGTGTAGTAAACCTCAAATGACTATTTACAGTATGTAAAGAGCTTTGATGATAAAGAAAAGTAGGGTTTTTTGAGACAACAAAGGGGTCTTCATTGCAATGTACCAGCCATATCCTCTGGCATGTCATCGTCCTCCAGAGCGCCTGCCTCAGACATTTCTTTAGCGTAGCTGTACAGCAGATAACCTTCCCTGGTCTCTGAAAGCAAAGAACAGGCTATTGAAGACTGACAATTTAATTTCATCTGTCACTTCACCATCACAGCAGTGGTTGTTAAACTACCTTAATGAATGGTAAAAAGTAGCTACGTGTTTGATAAAGACCTGGATACTTATATAAAGTTGTAAAAAATATCTGGATACTTATACTATTTATATGTTATATCCAGTTATATGAAGTCCTGGATACTTGAAAACATCAAAGGCATGTTCTTACCAGGGTTGACAGTGACAATAGTTTTGGAGTTAACCGTGGCCACCATACAGCTGCGAAAGCTGTCAAAGCTAATCTTCACGTCTGCTATGAAGAGAACTTTGAGCAAAGGAGACACATGAAACCACTCTCGGTCATCTCAAATGCAAGTACGGGGTGATTTATAAATTCATATCTCTATTTGTACCTTCAAAAAAGGATTGATGCGTTAATGGGAAACGACAGAACAGACATAAATAAAGGTTGCTTTGAAATTGAGAAGGAAGAAGGCCACTGGTTTACCCACCCGTCTCCTTGGGTATCAGGGTCTGTACGAGTTGAATAGCTTCTCTGTCCCAGCTGTGGGCCAAACAAAAGGTCACGGAGGGAGGGCGTGGTGAAAATCAAACACACATTGAGGGCGGAGGGCGAGTAGGTCAGTCTGAAGCCTGACGTCACCACCGCAGATTTCTTCTAAGATGCCCTTCAAACGGCTCAACTCCGTTTGTCTCGAGTTACCCCAGCCAAAGGGGAAACTACTGTGAATTTTACATGCAGGCAAAATGCCAATTTTCTTAATTTAGTTGTCAAATGAATAAATGGACGTAACTCTCACCACACTAAGGGGAAGGAGGCGACCGAGTCGTCGAAGAGCTTCACCTCCAGCCGCTGGCCTTTGCGTCCGTCTGAGGTGGTGAATTGCTTGGCCTCTGCAATCTGACAAAAAAAAAAAAAAAAAAAAAAACCTTCATGTGGAATAGAATTCAAATAGGGATTTGATTTTAAAGAAAAAACTTGATGATATAATATTAGTGATAATATTTTTTTGTTCCTTCCAGAAGGCTTTGATCGCTCCAAGAGCCCGAGGGGGGGCGGGGGGGACTGACTTGTTTTCTCAATATGATATTAGTGTTTAAGGAAATGTGCAAACCATAGTTTTCGTTTATTCTAAGTATGTACTCACTACAGTACACACACTTGGTATGGGTTAGTATTGTTCAAGAACAATAGAGTTTGTAATCTGATCAATTCTAATCTCTAAAAAACTAAAATATTAATCGCTATAATGTTAAATAATCCAGGTGAATGGTCATTTCAAGCTATGGTTGGATAATTATTGTGTCAATTTTGCCAAGTACCACTTTAACAAGAACTTGACCTTTTGAACTTTTGGTACTAAATCAGTTGACAGTGACTGTGGAATCAATGCATTTCAGCAGGAAGTGCCATAGGAAAACATGAAATTGCACCTCATGCTACATGACGAAATACTGTATACATCTTCATGCATAGAGGAATGTGCACACAATTTATTGTTATTATTTTTCCTTATTTATTCATTTAATGTATTTTTCATCATCATCATTATTATTATTTATTTTTATATACTTTTCATGGTGATCATTATTTTCTTTTGCTCTGCCCTTTCCAAGATACTTTGTACTGCTTTTGATTTCTGTTCTGTATCTTATTGTTCTCTATCTAACTAATTGTTATTTTTAAATTAGCTTTTGAGTTAAATTAGCAAAGTAAAATTGAAAAATAAAATGTGTCAATAAATAATGACATGTTTCTAAGTTTACGGGACATGATGAAGATAGATGAAGATTTATATTGCACAATATATGGTACAATAACAAACACTTAAACACCAAAATAAGACAATAAAGTATATATAAGTACTCCTCACTTAACGACCGTGTTCCGTTCCTAGGACCAGGTCATGAAGTGAATTGGCGATTGCGAACGCTAGTGTAGTGAATCCTGACAGACATGGGGGAACGAGACTGAGATGGAGAACGGTGATGTGAGATGAGATGTATATAGTGTATATACAGTGTATATAGTATATATAGTGTACATAGTATATATAGTATCTAATATATATAGTATATAAAGGGTGCGCAATGAGATGCTTGACGCAGAGACGCAGCGGTATTGTACGCAGTGTTCAATACAGACTGGTCAGAGAGCTGGTCGTAAGTCTGAACGGTCAATAAACTGGTATGTTGTTAAGTGAGGAGTACCTGTATAAGAAAATCCTTAAATATTGCAACAAACACTGGAGAGTTGAAGTGCCTTGCTCAAGAGCGCCAGAGAGGCAACTACTGGAAGTGATAGTTATAGCAGCACTCCGCCACAGTCAAAGTGTCCTACCGATTTCACCGCAGCCAGTATATTGATTATGCTGCCGTCCAGGCTCTGTCCATTGACCACGATGTCCCCCAGAGAGTAGAAATCTCTGGGGTCCTTCACAGGAAGATGGAAGAGAGGGAGGAGAGTGTTGACGGTGTCAAAGTCTATGGCTAGAGACACCTGTGAGTGGGCCTCCGTCACTAGCAACCTGTAGAAGCTGAGGCAGGAGGACACCAAAGTGTCATTTTGGGTACTCAATCTACAAGTAGCATAAAGTGAACACAACATTGCAGTTTTTTGTTTGTTACCGAAAAATAGACCTTAGACTTTATTTTGAACACGGGATATCAAGCTGGCCTGAGATTTACTAAAATGGCAAATTCATGATATACCATTGCATTTTAACATTGTTACCTTGGTTAGCACTATAAGTAGTTTAATTCCAAATGTCTACGTTAGACATTTCCCTCACAGAATTGTATGAAATTATGAAACATTGAGAATGAATGCAGATACCAATCAATCAATCAATCAGTCAGTCAGTCAGTCAGTCAGTCAATCAATCACTTTAATGGCCACACAGGCCATTAAAGTGATTGAGGTCACTCAGTCGGGGGAGTTTGATTTCTGTGCAAATAGTCATCGTTGTACTTTGAATTTATTGAGCTGGCCATGCGATCTGTTTTGACGTCTCGTTTCTGGTTGCCGCTGAAATGATGGAATGGAATGTTTTGGAGTGTTGAGTTGTTATCCAGGCAACGCTTGCTCATGAGAAGGTCGTTCCAAAGGTAGCTGCTGTATTTCAAATGAATTGGCTGCGTCTTGACTTTTTTTGTACTGGAAGGTGGAAAACCACAGTGTGTTTTGACCGTGAATGATCTTTACCTCGGTGTCGTGGGGCAGAACCGGTCTTCTTTCTCCGGATCTTTACTTGTCACTAGAGGATTCTCCACAATGACTATGAAAAATTAGCAGTCACTTCATTGTATCGAAAATACCGATCTCTTAGAAATCTTTGAAATCACATGGACGTAAATTCTCACCACAATCTTGGATAGCAAAAATTTTGGAAAGGCCGTTGATGTAGCTGTCATTGC
>NC_137207.1:6104656-6132156 GCF_960531495.2 Zeus faber
AAAAAAAAGTCTAACGTAATAAAGAATGGAGTGATAAATTATGTTATATTTGCCGTGCAGGTGAATGCAGAAATCGAGGAGGCAATTTGCGAAATTTAAAAATCTCAGTTACATGGGTAACAGGTATACACACACACACACACACACACACACACACACACACACGCACACACACACGCACACACGCACGCACGCACGCACGCACGCACGCACGCACGCACGCACGCACACACACACACACACATAGACAATGGAACTATTGTGAGAAATAAAACCCTGGAGCAGCGATGTTCTGTCAGGACGAAATGGAACCAATCAGTATTGTTTTTAACCAGCAGGATAATTAATGTACAAGCGGCGTCTTGGCAAGGCCACCGATTCCAACTTCCAACCACAGCATTCGCAGCCGCTTGGTCCACGGCCCACTTGCCTTCTTTATTGACTTCCAGAAGTGGAAAAGGTCCAAACATTGGAGGTATGTGCACGGCGTAATTTCCCCGCCACCTGTGTGACAGAGGAGCGGGCTGCCTGCCGGGACCGCTCGCGGCCATTGGATCCAGCTGGGGCGTCGCGGAACAATGTTCCCTGTCTCCTCCATGCGAGCGGCATGACTCTGGAGGAAACTTTAAATAACGTTAATAACGTGCTGTTGAAAAGATACAAAGGATACACGGATACAAAGGGAGCCAGGGGTACGGCCGGGCATGATGTCAGCCATCAATTATACCCCGATGTTAAAGTTATAGGAGGCGTAATGTGGTGTTAGTCATGTTATGGGGCTTTGATTATTTTTCCCGTGCCTTTACATTTTCATGTAAAGTTTACAACAGTTCACCAAAACTGTAGGGCTCGCTCCAGTTATTAAAACAGATGAGAGCAAGTGAAATAAAACATGTGGGTAAAAATAAATGGAAACTAAAAGGTCCACAGACCAAAAAAAAAAAACCCAGCTGAAACACAGCGAAACATCATTTTTATTTTGGAATTTAAGACGAATGATGAATCCTGGTTGTACATAATGTAACCCAAAGTGATAATAGTAACACAAATCAGGTAAATGCAAAATGTTCATGTGTACACAACACAGGTAATACCTGCACACCCAAAACAATCATACTTTGGATCTCTACTGGCATCATAGCTTTTTCGATTGTTGAATCCCACTCTCCATAGGAATGAATCGACTTCGGGTTCGCTCTCATCGTTTGTCGTATTCAGTGTAAAGCAAGCTTAACGGGACTGTTGAGGAAACACTGGAAAACAATGGAAAATACAATGTGACGCAACACGACGGAGAGATCTTTTTTCATTGTTGCTCAAATTGAACCTTGAATCAGGGTTACTAATGTTACAGTCCAACTATTCACCTTCAACATCCGTCTTCAGTTACGATCTGATACGTCCTCCATACCGTACCGCCATAGCCCTGTCATCAATTGTGAGAACGGGGTCTTGGGAGGAGGTATTTCAATACCAAATTCAATGTGCACACGTGTGCGTTTGCATCACTCCCACGTTCCAACTTTTATCCACTCGTTAAAAGAAAGGGGGGAAAAAAAATCAACTTGATATACTGCAATGTCAGTTTAATGTTACCCAGAGAAATTATCTCCCATTTGTCATCTTTACCGTGGAAAGGCCCCAGCGACGTATCACATCAAAGCCCCCGGTCTATCAGAAACGTCTTCAGGGCGCACCATGTTTAGGTTATTTGGCTCTGACAAGCCCCGACAGAAGATATCTTGCTCCGGATTTGACCCCTAAATTATTTTTTTTTTCGATTAAAAAAAAAAAAAAAAAAAAAAAAAAAAAGAGAGACGTCCTTTGAAGATCCTTTTTTTCCTCCTCCCCAAATGAGACGACTGGAAACATGTTTGCCCAATTATCGCCGAGTGATATATGAAACAGAAGCTTCGACGTTCTCGGCTGAGTGTGTTCCGCCCACGGATGGAACAATGGATCCATTTTGTTGCGGAACGTTGCCGCGACGAGCTGAGGAGCGCGGCGGCTGGTCACAGTTTCGTGCGATTGTAACAACGGCGTCATTCATGAGCCGATATTCTGTTTACGCGACAATTTTATATGGTACATTGTGTGTGTAGATCAATTTCCGCTTCATACTGACGTATCCAACTCGAAACAGGCTGGAAATACCGCCGTGCCGCTGCTTCCTAGTTGAAAAGGCTGTGGTGAATTCCATCCCTTAAGACAAGGTTATGGCAGGGACAAATATTTGGGTTTATTCTTTTCCAAATAGAACTCAGGGCTGTAATAAATCATTCTTTATTAAAGAATTAACCTTTGTCGAGACGCAAAGGCCTCCCAACTATCTTTTACCTTCTTTAAATGTCATGGTAAAAAAAAAAATGTTTGGATCTCATGGCTTTGGCTTTGCTTTCGTGCATATTTACAAGTTTTCATGTACTTTCATGTACTCAGTGTCGCACGCTTGCTTCACCAAACCAAATATCGAACAACTTCACTTCTAAATCAGAAAACAAACGCGCCGCAAATTTTTCTCCTCAGGGGATGAATAAAATGCCAGTCACCCAATGTTGTTTTTACACCAAATCCCAAAACCCATCCAACAGTCGGACCCCCACACCCACCAGCCCCCACCCCCTCACCCACCAGCACCCACCTCCCGCTCCTCTTGTGGCCGTCGGATGAACTGTGCCTGGGTTTCTCGCATCAGAAAATATGTCAGGGAAAATGGGAGAGAGCTTGTCTTTTCCAGTACAACATAGAGTACTTTGCTCAGCTGTACATTTAGCAATTTTCGCTTAAAATTCCCTTTACAGATTTTTTGCATCCTGTCAAAAAATTAAAAAAATACACAATTCATTAATATTAAAAGAGATTTATTGATGACGATGGTGACTATGGTGACATCCAACATTAACATAAATAATATAAAGTATTTTATATTTGTGACCTATTTACTAAGTTTTAAACTCGGTTCCAATAATTATAAAAAATGTTGTAATGCCAGATCCGAATGTGTTGCAGCACTTGAAAAACTTGAATGCATCCCGGAGGCCTGGATCGGTTCCGGTTTGTCCTGTTTGCCGGATTCGGTGTAAAACTGGCTCATGTCCATCGATTTTCAGGCTGGATCTAGGGCTGACATGTAAATCGAGATCGTCCCCCGGCACTTTTTTTTTTTTTTTTTCCTGCCTACGTATAATACATCTCTGCTGTCATTGGCGTGCAGGATCTACAGCGCGCCTCAGATCAGAGGTTGCTGAGATAGAGGAGAGAGGTCGTTAGGTTTCCCTGTACCTCAGATTGATGTATCGCACTGGTCAAAGCGGCCGTTAATCTACGGGAGACATCGCAGCCTCTGCGGAGCTGATTCCGATTCTAGGTCAGGGGGGTTGCCTGACATGTTCATATCTGGGAAAGTGCAATTAAACAAACATCAAGAATCACCATATTTGTCGATTAAATTTCTTTTGTGATGTTTTGGGGGGAACTTATTCAGATGCTTTTTTTTGTTGTTGTTGCTAGGTATGATTTATTGCAGAATTTTGAGGTCAGTTTACAGAAGCTTAATCACAGCAAAAAATATAGACGCCATCTGGGGCCAGAACCCGTTCTGACTTTTCTGCATTTTCCACGAAAAACATTCCAGACTAAAGGTTCTTGAAAGAGCCGTGGTTTTGGATTTACTTTAACTTTATCATTACTCAAATGCAAATTAAAAACCGTTCAACGTGACAAACCAAATAAGGGGACATGAAGGACCATTCCATCCAAATAAACTGGACGAGAGAGAAGATTTGGAACGCCCCTCGTCCAGATTGGGAAGGATTTTAAAATGTCGAAATGTAGCCAGACGGGTTAGAAAGAAAGAAAGAAAGAAAGAAAGAAAGAAAGAACGAAAGAAAGAAAGAACGAAAGAAAGAAAGAAACAAAGGCACTCCTTGTACAAATTCCACACGAAAAGAATAACATATCTCCTCCTTTTTCGGCCAAAAGACATTGCGGGGGAATGGTCCAGTAACTGGCTCGTTAATGGAAAGCGAGGGAAGCTTTTTTTCTTTATTCAATTAAATATTCTTGGGAGAATTTGGTCCCGGTTTAAACCGTACAGAATGCAATGCAAACACCAGCAAATACCACTTCTGCAGCAGGCAGTAAAATCTGCCTCTGAACATACGTCAGGAAGTCATGCATTAATGCATTAGATGTTTCCAAAGTCCAACTTTGCCGCTTTGAAGCTATATCCCGTTGAAAGCTACTTAGGGCGGTTTTAAAGCAAAACTCCAGCCCAGACAATCAAACCCTCGCTGTTTGGAAGAGGGGGAGGGAGGGGGAGCTAACTCATCTGCCTCCCTCCGGTTGCTCTGTCTTTGGAGCTCCGGGACGGCCTTCGCCGTAACATCACATATGGAAGACATCACCCTGTTACACAGCAACTCTCCTCACCAAAGCACTAATAACAGTGCGGCTGCGGGGGTTTAATAAAAAGGAATGGAACGAATTACGGGCCCTTCCCCGGCCAGGACTGTCATGTACTGTAGCGTGGAAGCGGCGTCCCTTCCAGACCGGCAGGCAGAGCCTGGGAGGGATGAGAGAGAGAGAGAGGGAGAGAGGGAGAGAGAGAGAGAGAGAGACAGAGGGAGGGAGAGAAAGTGACTGAGCAGAGCCAGACGTCCCGAGTTGTGTCTTTGGGGATGCGCTCTGCAGTGGAGAGAGGGAACACACAGCAAGAGGATCTGAGTCTGGAGGATCTGATAAAAGTAGAAGTTAAAAGCCAGGCGGGAGCCTTGAAGCGGCTGCAGGAAAACAGGATGAACGAAGAAAACCCCCAAAACAGGAGTACAGGAAATCTGTGGAGATTGAAGACCCAGTCATAATAATACTACTACTTATAATATTAATAATAATAATAATAATAATAATAATAAATACATATAAATATATATAAATATTTATTTGTATTTTATGACAAAATAATCACCAAATTTGAGCTTGAATAAAGATGTTAGATATCCAGGTAGTTTCAACATCATGATTTTCTAAATTAATACAGAGACAATGCCACTTCCTTCCGGTTGTTATTTACAACCGTCCAGCTTATATAATTCAACAATGGAGAGTTGATATTGGTCGTGGGTAACAAATCCAATAGCACGAGACTGCGTCCATTGGTTTCAATCCAGTGCAGATGTAAGCGAATCAAATGAGGAAAATGTTAAGTTGAAGGAACAAAAGATAATTTAAAAGCATGGACTGTTAAATGTTGTAATTAATATTTATTTTTATACCCATTCAAAACTTGCATCCTTACTGCCACTTAGCCTTTGCAATTAAAATGAAATCTTTATCGGGTGCATGGAGCACATTCTGTAGATATTGAATTTCTTATTTCTACTTTCTATTTTTGCTCTTTTTTGTTCTTTTTTTGTGCTTCTGTCTGTTTTTGCGCTACATGTAATTTTGCACTAAATGCAATTCTACAAGGCAAATTCTTTGTACATGAAAATTGTACTTGGCCCAATAAACAGATTCTGATTCTGAGACTGATTCTAGTGTTATCTCAGGAACAGACAAATGTTTTGCTAAAAGTCCAATAAATAGCCTTTTATAGGGTTTGAATCCAACCTCATACTGTGAACTTGAACTTGAAAATAATTGGACCCAAAGCAAAGTTGTCTTTGACACCCGGGAGGCCTCACATTGACATTTGGCTGCTCCTGGCGAGGGGGTCTACATCCAACTGGGAAAACCTTGGATCCCAGATCTGGGTCTAACTTTGCGCGGCTGCAGCCAAAAGCGACACTTTCTCCACATCTGTCAATTTTACGGAGACGCTAATACCCCTGCGAAAGCTCAATTAGGAAAATGAGGTGCCAAATAAAGATATGTAGGAGCGGGGTAGCGACAGTGCTGCTTGTTGGGTGGGCAGAATAGAGCCCGATCCTTGACCCTGGACATGAGGATTCGTCTATCCCTAAATCAGCTGCAAGCCCCAGGAGCTGATTGGTTTAAACCTGGTTGGTTTAGACCCCCGGTGCGGAGGTGGACCCCTAAGGCTCCATCAGAGCAAATGCGACGTCTGTCACATTATATTCGGTCCTGTGTAAGTCTGTAGAGGTGTAACAACGCTCTCTCTCTTTCCAGCTATTTAAGGACATTCATTTGCGGGGGGTTACTTTTACTCATTTAGATTTGACCTCCTTGCCAACGCGGCGTCTCGTATCTGTCGTCCTGTAAAATTTGTGTCTTATATTTGGAATATTGCGTTGACCTTCAGACCTCTTCCCCTTTTTTACTGACTATAAAGTGAGAATTTGGACCACCCGGTATTTTGACGTGGGCTTTTGCCACCTGTCGCTGAATTACGCCATCATTGAATCAAATTGGGATATAATAATGTTTAGATCATCGGATAATGTTGAGATAATGTTGGCAGTAAATGCTGATGATCTGCAGTCGGTATTGGTATTTCCCATTTATGAACAAATTTAGGGACAGTGCATATGTCAAAGGTGCTTCATTTCACCGTTTGTACTTTGTATTTGTTAGTTCCATTTAGAAAAGGTAGAAGGGCGATTGCTTCAACAAATGGAAAATAAAATGTAGGACCTTTGACATCATCTTTGAATCGTTCAAATTGTGAAAATTGACCAAAAACGTGAAAATAGAGACAACATACAAAAATCTGCAATATGTGAGCTATCATAAAGGAAATGGTCAGGGGTATGTGTGTGCTGACTAGTAAACAGGCTCAGATTCAATTTGAAACCGCGACGGCCCTTTAATTCAAACGTTTTAAAATGCATTACCATTCCCATTCTGGCAGATCTTTTCATCTGACCATCCATCTATCCGAAGACAACTATATACCTCGACGTGTGCGGCTGTCGCGTAGAGTTCCTACCATGAAGGACTGAGTCACCACGTCACAATGTAGATTATAGATTTAAAAAGTAGTCACTGTGTCATTGATTTCCTCTGGGGCCCTTTGAAGACACCGCTACATCACATTGATCAACATCAGCACCGAGCGGCCCGAGTGTCTGCTCCCAATGCATTGTCATGTCACGTCGGGAGAAGATACATTTGTGTTGTAAAAAGATGGATTAAGTCAGACACCGGTGCATGGTCACACACACACACTCACACACAAAGCAACATCTGCTCATCCTCTTTGGCCATTTCATTGCAGGTCCATCAATACTATATTACCTGTTCTCTTAGTTTTTTATTGATCAGGCCGGGGGAAGGCTGCCATGCCCTGGTTACGATGTGCTCTATTACCTGTGTCTTAGTGTCAATCTACCGAGGGAGCGGGGAGCGTTATGACCATTCAGGCTGCTCATTAATTCCCAGGGCTGTAAAGGATCCAATGTCTCTGGCTCAGGTGGTGCGGAGTGCTTTCTGGCCGCTGTTATGGTTGTCGTACATACCGATTGCTTGTGGCGAACTTCAAATTTGAAAAAAGACAAAAGAAAATAAATGCAAAATCAACTCTGATCCAAGCGTTCACCGTACGGAACACCTGCGGACATACTCTCTGTGTGCAATTAAGATAAGAAACACTGTATTAATCTGCAGGCATGCATTGGTCTGCAGGGACCAATGGAAGCCTGCAGATTAATACAGTGTTTTCATAGAGCAATAGAACAAGGACATTGGATCAGACAGATCAGAGCTTTACTCATTTTAGCAAATCATCTTCGACACCTACAAAACAAGATCAATGCCTTTTTCTTGCTTTCACATCTCATAGTGTGACGGAATGATGTGGAGCTATATATTGATGGGGTCTCGTTGACAGCCCTATTTTTCAGTTTCATGGTGTACATCATCTGCTACACAACAGTTCAATCGGGCATGATTGAATGAACTGATGAACCAATGTAATGATGAACTTTTTACATGTGTTTTCAAAATGAAATACAGTGACACCCACATCCAATTCCACATAGTTTATTTGATGAATCAGCTACTGCAGAGAGTCCTCTATCCAAATCTATGCTGCCACCAGGAACTTCTACAGTGGCTGTGTCTCGATGAAGATTTGTTGTTTTCTGCTTTCCACTGACTTCCAATGCCTTCCCAAACCAAGGCAAAAAAAAACCACACTTATGACTAAATTATGAAGCAAATTCAAACGGTCCATGCAAGTATATATAAGAGTATCAATAATGGATAAAGTTAGCCAGCATTTACAGTAGCATTTGTTTTGCTGGCATTGCTTTGTTTTCAGAAGAGGTTTCAAATTATAGGCCGTGGGCCACGTCTGGCCAGCAAGACAATTTAATGTGGCCTGCTACATATAATTTAAAATTATTAATATGTATTGATTTATGACAAATAAATGTATAACAATGTATAGTAAATTCATCACAAAATCATAATGCTGAATTTATCCATTGAATTTTACAGTATATTTTGAGAATATAAAACTACATGACAAATTGAATATATTATTAATTAATATTAATTACTAATAATGAATTAATATAACAATTATATATATATATATATATATATATATATATATATATATATATATATATATATATATATATATATATATAAACTATATGCAAGTGTAAAATTCCTATATATTTTGCTATATAGTTATATTTTTCTATATATTAATTTTTAAAATTATATATGGTATATACTATATCATTTATATGTATATATATATATATATATATATGTAAACAATGCATAAAAAAATGTATGATTATGTATTATTTCTAACAGACATATTAGGTAATTGACCTGGTTAACAGCCTGTTTACACTGCATCCTTAAAATATTCCTGAAAATAAATACTTAAAAAAACTTCACTGACAATTCATAGCCATTGTTGTAGCGTTTTTATTTCCACATTTTACTCAGCAGTGTGTTTTGGTAAAGCAATGGAAGTTGAGCTGAAACGCTTAAAAATCGTTCTCCGCGCAGCAACCACAGAAGCTCCCTGTAAAATTAAGTGGCAACATATGCACTTACTACTGAGGAAATGAACATATACCAGCTCACGAGTTTCACTTTAATTTATTAATCACTTCAAAGGAAAGTCATAAGCAGCAGAGAGGGCGATATCGCGGAGCAGTAAAATCATTGCAAAACAAAAAAAGCCTTATGAGGAGAAGCCAAACTAGATCCCCGCCAGACACATCTTAAATCATCACTTTGAGACTCTGCCATCGGGGTGAAGGTTGAGGTCCCTTCCCCTTTGGAGCTAAGAAATCACTAAAAGCCTGATGCTGACATGTGTGAGCTTACTACTGACCAGAAGACAGACTGGCTGAGGTTGACATTGGAAAATATGAGTTGCTCTATTCTATTCTGCCTTTGAATTCCAAAAACCTTTGCCTTGGAAATTGTGACATTAGTAACACAAAAAGTCTACAGGTGATGTACAGTGTATTTATGCATGAATTTCTCTTCTGGATCAATCAAATTTTTCCTCTCCATCATTTAATCTCCCCTGCATCCAAGCTACGGCCATTATTCTTGCTGAAGAGAGTAAAGATATTGGATATATTGGATATCTTGTCAGCGTATTGAAATTTTTTTCCTCAATAAGCTGATGTATTGGTTTTCATAAATTGTGAGTGATGGCCCCATCTGTGGGTAGTTACGCCGGGCAATCCAACAATGGCCACAGATATCTTATCTCATCTATCAGAATAACAATTTTCTTTTTTCACTGCTTAGCCTACTTTACAGATGACAGCCTGACACGGTCACAAAACCGATCTGATGTGCCCCCAGTAAGTTTATTTTTGCCTATTTTCCATCTCTCTCCTTGTTGTTGTTTCTTTTATCTCTACCGCGTCTCCTTTCCTTGTAGCTCTGTTCATTTTTAATTTTTCCCTCATGGGTTCCAGGGACCCTCTCTTTTTCTCTTCTTTCTCTTCTTCTTGCGCACTTATCTCTCCTGTCCCACAAACTTCTCGGCAGCAGCAATATCGTACACTGCCTCCATGTCAGGGACGGACTGAAACAATAATTCAGGCCAGGAATTTGTCTCCATCCCATCCACCCTATTCAGGCAAATCACCAGACCACTGATGTGATGTAATGGGTACCAGACTAATTATAAATTTGGCCACTATGCTCATCTTGCCGGAAAGTTATCCAGATTACAAAATACTAAAAATTGGGAGTGACCAAGAAGTTGCCTATCTGAATACGGAGTTGTCAACTGTGTGTGTGTGTGTGTGTGTGTGTAAGTGTGTGTGTGTGTGTGTGTGTGTGTGTGTGTGTGTGTGTGTGTGTGTGTGTGTGTGTGTGTGTGTGTGTGTGTGTGTGTTTTAGCTAGTATTTTTGACTGACCTGGTGCCTTACTGGCGAACATGCCACTAATTTTGCAGCATTTAGCTGCATCTGTGGCAAGGGCCTTTCTCTTTTAGAATCTCAACTTCTCTGCTCCACGTTTCCTTTTCTTCTGACTGCCGGGCAATTGGTCTAAAAAGTTATCGGTAAGCAGGTAGACGGTTGCTATGTGTGTCGCAGAGAGACATGATGACGTCATTTCTGTTGAATAGCCTCACGCTGGGAGGCGGGGACACTGCAAGGGAGAGTTGCGCCTCAGTGAGGGATTCCAAGTCGGGGCCATTTGTTGCGTGTCATCTCCTCTCTCTCTCTGCCCACTTTCCTGTGAAACTACTATCCTATCAACTAAAGGAGAAAAAACCTCCAAAACCTCCGACAGACTGTCCGCGTGTGCTCCATGGAACGGAAATCTCTGACCTCCCGGCAGCCTCCCAGCAAAGCGCTCTGATATTAAATAATGAGACCCAGGGAGGCGATACGCTCCTCCGTCAGGCACCCCAGGGCATAATATGTAATATTTGTTCCTGTCTCGGGCTGGAATAAAGTGTAGCCTGCCGTGGGCCCCCCAACCCACCAGTGCACAGGAAGTGGACATTGTCCCCGATCAGCCCCGGTAATCGCTACGGATAATGCAGCCTGATGAGTTCCCCTCATAACCCAAGGCGGCAATTCACTAAGACTTAGTCACTGGGGTTGAACGGGAACACAGTCTGTTAAGAACCCTCTCGAGCAACTCTGCATTTTCCTGACAAATACATTGTATCTTCAATGCAGCATACTAAGATATAAGATAAGACAAGATAAGACTTTATTAACAGCTATAGAAAAATCGTGTATCAGCTCAAAAAGAAGTCAAGAAAGAAATAAGAAGTAAGATAGAGATAAAATAATAACATTTACATACTGCGCCTCGCTGGGGTCACCAGGGGCACGCGGTATATAAATGTTATTATTTTTTATGGTGTGTCGGGGCTTGCGCGTCCCTCTGTGTCCTATGTGTGCGTGTGCGGGCGGGGCTGGCCCGCTGTGCCGGGGCTGGTTGGAAGTTCTGTCTGGTCCTGGGACCCCGATGGGGACATGAGCCTGGCCGGGTGCAAGCACCCTATGTGGTCTCTTTCGGGGCGGGGGGCTGCACCTTGTTGTCCGGGTATCAGTTCTCTGGCTCTCGGTGTGCGGGGCACTCATCGCTGATGGGGCGGCTGTGCGTGAGGGGCTGTTCTGTTCCTCTGTTCTGTGGTCCCCATGTGCCGCAGCTGGGGGCTGGTCAGGGCAGCACCCTCGCCAAGGCGGGCCGCTCTGCACCTATGGCTGATCGCAGTGAGTTGCGTGTTCCCGACCTTGGGGCATGGTCAGGTCCGGGATGGGATCTGTACGGCCGCTGCCTGGCCTACTGCACCCCTGTGTTCTCACTCAAACTCATACTCAGTACGTACACCACAAAGAATGCCTAGGGTTTGCGGGATCGGTGGGGTGCGAGATATGTGGGTAGGGATATGGTGAGCAGCTGCGATCTTGCCCGTCACGCTCCTGCCCTGGCGTGCTTCACGTCTGTCCTTTAACATCACTGATATTAGCTTAGAACACATACACAGCCATACAAATCTTACTCCGAACAACACACCATCAACCATCACCAACACATGCGGAGCATGAGGGCCGCGTGTGTTGTCATTGGGTTCAACTTTGCTGGAGGACTCGCACCCCCACACCCTGCAATTTTAACTGCAATTGCCAACAGCACACATTGAGCACTGGGGCTTCCGGGGTTGCAGGTGGCTAGTGTAGGGGTGTGTTTGGCCAGGGGGTGAACGGCTGGGTTCGGGTCCTGCCGCCTTTCCCATGGTTCCGGGTGGTTTCTGGCCGGCCACCGAATGGTTTCCAGAGCCTCTGTGAGCTATGTAGTGGTGCGGGAGGCGGCTGTTGGCCTTTCTCCCGCAGGGTGGCGGCGGGTACCCTGGGTGCTGGCAGTGGTGGAGAGGCCACAAATCTGGCTGTCTGCAGACATTGGTGGGGGTGGGGTGGGGGGGGGGGTGACGTCCTGGTGTCCTGCGCCATGTGCACTCGGCTCAGTGGGTGGGCGCTCGAGGCCTGCAGCCGGGTGGGGCATCTATTGTAGCTGGTTGCAGTATGGCGGGCCTTGCCTTTGCGCGGGGTGTTCTTGTGTTTGACGTACATGGGCCAGAGGTGACCGTCAAACAGACCGGGCGGATCTGGCACAGAGTAGTTCCTTGGGCACCTCCTCTTTTTGCATTCTTCATATGGGATGGAAATAAAATAGCGTTGGTTCAGTAAGTCGATCAAAGGTCCGTAGGTGTAAAGCAGGGCATGGGGGCCCTGCTCGACTGCATTGTGGGTGGTTCTGGCGGGGTGTTCCTCTGTTGGCATGGGACCTGGATCTGGGCCTGGGGTCCCTGCCTGGCACTCATGGCACTTAAGCCTGCAATTGGGGTGGGTTGTGTATGAGTGCTTCAGGGGTGCAAGGTCTCCTCGCGCTCTCTGCGACTGGTTTATGCTCCTTGGGGCCATGCATAGGTGTTGCTCCATGGGCTCCCGGCCTCTCTGGGGGCAGGGGAGCCTTCTGTGGCTGCAGGGCATGGTGCCTGGAGCTTTCCTGAAGTGGAGTGTTTATAAGGCTTCCACTGTTTGGAGGCGCTATGATATACTGTAATTCCGACCTATAAATACACCAGAACTAATTGGGGCAAGGCCCTACACTCACCGGTGGACACACACACACACACACACACACACACACACACACACACACACACACACACACACACACACACACACACACACACACACACACACACACAGGCGGACTGATAACAGGCACACACACACCATCAGCACCTGTTTTGAACATAGCCCCGAACACCCTCCTGATAACATCCTTCTCCTTTTCTCCATCCTTTACTCTCATAGCTCTAACAGTGAGGCTGCGTGTCAAATTTTACCGGACTTAATTGATCATGTTTTGTCGATACATGTTGTGGTCTGATGTTTATATGTCTATGTTTCTCCAGATCAGGTTGTTGTTTGCTTCTGTGTTTATTTGTCTCACCCATGGTGATTCTCCCCCTCTTGGAGTTGTGATTAGTTGTTTATAGACCAAAACATGGTAAGATCCTTCTCCATAGAAGGGGATTGGTGGTGGTTCCATATAACAAAAGAGCTGTGCTCTTGTCATTCTACAGGTCGTCCACAGGACAGAGTTATTGCAGCAGTTCTTGATGATTAAAGAATTTATAAAGAGTTGCATTGCTGGTTGAGAAGTTGAACTCCACTTGCAGACTAACTTTGTCCTGAATGCAATGGCATACAAATACTCTGTGTTGTATGCCTAGCATGCTGACAGCACAGGTTAAAAGAAAATAAAGATTTTAAAAAAATCCATCCACAGAGTGTATATGAAGTAGCGCTATGACGTAATTTGTTCTGTCAGACAACTTGACAGCACCAGACGCTTCCATGCCCTTATGGGTTCACCAATTTAAGCAGCCAATACCTCCTGACCTACCTGCTTTGCCGCCTGCTCCCTCCACCTCACCTGTGTAGTTTCTTGATGAATTTGATGTGTTGATGAAGAAGGAGAGACCGCTGACGCTGACTTGAGTAAAATAATAGATTTATTACAAAAGAACAGCATCAGACTAGACTTTCCATGATCGCCTAGGAGAGAATGGAATGGAAAGCCGGATGGATTCTCTGTCGAATGAGACTCTGGCGAGCCTTTTATGCTTGCCCAAAGACAATGTTGACCATTTGGTTCCTCTACATAGGTCACAGGACACATTCCACCCTCCTTATCACCGGGACCCCTGGTGATGTGCTCTCTCTCTCGGGACCCCTGGCACCGTCTCTTAGTAATTATCTTATACGATGGGGCTGTCTTGGGACGCCACACATTCCAAGACACCTCACCTGCATCCACCTGTTGGCTTACTTTTCTATCCAATGGTAAAATGTAATTTTAGAGTTGTCTGTCATAGCTCGTATTAGTGGGCCAATGAGGGCAAATGGCAGTTACACTAAAGTAAGTAAGTACAGGTAGTATAGTATCTAGCAGCAGTGTAGCAATAATGTGCAATGGCATCAGATGTCCATGGGCAAGAAGTTATCCAGTTTAAAGATTTCCTATTTCCTTTTTCTAGGATATGCTATCTTATTTATATTCTCTAGTATATGCATCATGGCCAGCTACTGTACAGTGTAAAATAAAAATCCTCAAACCACAGTAGACTACTGATCTATTTTGCCATGTAATAGTGCAAGAAATTGATCCTGGTCCAAAACTCATCATTTCATGGCAAATAAATTAGGTGAAAAACCAATGTCATAGAGCAGTTGTTCAACCATTGTATTGCAGACACCTGGAATGCTCAAAGAGAGCTCGCCAGGTGTGCAGTGAACATTTTTCAAATTCCACTCAAAATGAAAAAAAAATGGAAATTAGCTTTAGTATTGCAAGACTGTAATAATTCATCAGTTCCAGCCAGAATAGCAGCACTGTGTTCACCAGAACAAGTTTCACTCTAAAAGTGGGGACTGTACAGTATGTAGTGATGAAAGGTTTCACTACTTTTTGAGAATAGGTTCTTTACAAGTCACTCAGTAAAAAAGTGTCATTCCATTTTCCGACTCTTAAATTTGATTATTGCTCTTAAAAGGGCCATTTTCAGTCGCTGCTTTCTCTTTATTTTTCTTCAAACGGAAAATGGGAGTGCGCTCTGTAATATATCACACATCATGAACACACCGTGGCAACCAGTTACAGTGTATAAAACAAAGCACTAGATATTTCATCAAAGAGGCTGTAGGCGCAAAGAGTATGAGATATGTGTGAAGAATTAGCTTTATTTTACAGTGAGTGGGTGCGGCAGCTTGGATAGTCACTTTCGGCCAAGTAGTGTTTTACCAAGACCTTAAAAGTTTTGTGTGTGAAAAATTTTGTGTGTGAAAATTAGAAGGGGGCCTTTTGAGCTTCATATCATGTAATCTTCTTAAATGGCCTGATGTATCAACAACTGTCACTTCTTTCAAGTTTGTTCTCTTTGTTCACAGTTATATTTATGAGGGAAGAACAAATAAAATATGTTCATGGAATCGCTGTTAAAAGCGCCACCTTGACTTTTTTTTTTTTATATTTCGAAATGCTCCTTCCCCTTCCGATGGGCGTCTAAAAAACAATCCCAAGATGCGACTTCTTGATGGGAAATTCCATCTGTCCTTAGAGAGCGGATCCCAATCCACAGGGGGAGACCTGACTCCCCAGACATCTGTTGGGTGAAGTGCTGTCTAATTTAGCTGCTGTTGCAGGAGGGAGGAGATGGATGAGAGGAACTGGTTCTTTCTAAAGTGTACATGCTTGGGTTAAGGCCTCACAAATGTCCAGAGTGTAGTCCTTAGTTTGGTAAGTACTGAGTACTGACACTGTGGTGTTAATACAGAACTGAGTTGAAAATGAACAATCTTGCTTTTAAATAAAGTAACATGAAGTAGAATATACTGTCATGTATGAAAATTGTGGACGTGGGTTTTTTTGTTGCTTATATATTTTGCCTATATTTTTTTGCTTACATTTTTTGTTCTCTATATATTTTTTATATTATATATTATATATATTCATTATACATTACGTTATATATTATATATATATTTTATCTATATATATATTTATATATATATATATTTTTTTTTTCAACATTATATATATATATATATATATAGACAGTAAATATATACTGTATAAACATTATTTCATTCCATTATTTTCTTCATACTTTGTTTTGCACAGCCTTTCCCCTTCATCATTTCCCTGCACTGTACTTTTATGACTGCACGTAACGAGTAAACAATCTTGAATCTTTTTCCCAGTAGGACAACTAGACTTCAAGCATCGTCCCATCTCTAAGCATCTAGGGAGTTTTGGGTCACTTGGGGAAAGAGATCTTTAATATGCACTTTGGAGGTCGAAGGTCAGATAGATATCCCCACCGTAGATATCTACGGTGGGGTCAGCTTCATTAAGTGTTAATGACCCTCCCCGAGGGCAAGCCGTCTGCCCTCCATCCCCACCATGATGCCTCTTTCCCACTCAGCCTCTTTACTGGTCTTACCAGAGCAGTGTTTCCCAACATCTTTTTCTTCCACGGCACACTTTTTAATGTGAAATAATCCCACGGCAAACTGCTATCCTTTTAACCACTAAAACCGCCAGAAACAGTATTGTTATGGCCTACTAATAGTTAGTGATGCAAGACTCGTGAACGATTTGTTCATAGCGAAAAACTCTTTTAAATGACTCCGGAGTTGGGAGTCACTCCGGCAAAAGAGTGAGCGAGTTAAACTTCGACTCACTCTTAAAATAATTACAGAGGATTGAAATCGAGGGAAAAACAAGCCAGTGCATTTGACGAAATTCATATTGAACATAACCGATTTACTCTTTGCATTGCAAATGATTCTTGTGAGTATTCCATTCACAACTCAGAGCGACCGACCAAAAGGACCAAGAGTCAGAGAATCCAACAGCTCTTTTTACTGAGTGACTCGTCAAGAGCCAAATCTCTAAAAGGAGTCGAGCGTTTCATCACGACGAACAGTCCTCACTTTCAGAGTGAAACTCGTCCTGCTGGAGCTGCTTAACTGTCTAGAGCTGATGAATGAGATGAATGAGCGGAGCCTTGCAATTCTGACAAGAGCCACGTCGCATTCTTTTTTTTTTTTTTTCAGTGGAACGGTTCACGCATATGGTGGGCTCTCAAGGCACACTGGCGTGCCGGGACACTGGAGGATTAACCGCCCGGTTCAATCCCCCCTCACCCTCTTATCTCTCTCCCTTCTTTTTCCATCCCCTCTGAAACGGTTTTGCATTTCAGAAGACGCCCGCCCGGCCAGCGGCATCTTCCGAAAGCACGGTTTTGAAACAAGCAGCCGCCTCTTACCCGGTCGAAGCGGCCCTGCCGAACACATGCTGATATCCATGAGAGGGATCTATTCATTAAGCAAACTGTCACCAGAAGAGCTTTCAAACAGAGTGACTCAGGAACTTTGGTTCTGGTTCCCTGTGATTTGTAATTACTCCAAGGGCACATGTTTATGTTCCTCTTTTGATCAGCTAATTAGAAAGGAAGCACGGGTGCAAATCCTCTCCGGTTTTGGTGGAGGAATGTAGCTCACCGGGTAATTAGAGAGCGGGTGTAGGCGCTCGTGCAGCAGGCCTCACATTAAAACCCATCGGAGGCCTTATGATTTGGCGTTCATTCAAACGAACTCTCGCCCTAATGACAAGAGCACGCTCCCGTCGTTTGATTCCAAATCCCCTCTGAGATGAGCATGTTTCTGTCAGCCGCTGCAGAGCAAAAAATAAAAAATAATAATCAAAATCTTCTCTTGGCTCAAAGCTTTTCTGTTGCTTGGAGTTCAGTCTATACTCATGTGCATCCCCCAATCTACTTTTATCTGCTGTTGCTTTTAATGCATTATACTGTACTGCTCATTAGCAGTGGTACAGTAAGTACCTGGCTACTTACTTGGACGTTTCTAGTTCTAAAATAAGAATGCGCAGCACACGTTGATGTCTCACCACTCAGTATCACACTAGTTACGTTGCATGTCATTTTGGGGCAGAAGGGTGTCTGCAGGTATCAGAACATTACATTTTCTGCATTTTAAGATCCTTTCCAGACAGTTTTGGACAAAATGCATTATCATCCACACGTGTATGGGTATTTCTTTTGCATGGGTGTTTCAGCCTCCCGTCCAGACCAAAACGGCGTTTCAGGTCACTGAAAATAAAGCTCTTGAAAAACTCCCTCCTGTCTGGAGCTTTTTCAAAACTCTGTTGTCTGCGTGTTCATGTGGACCGTTTCGCCAGACGATGACATCATGACCTCTATTTACAGTACACATGTGCAACTGTTGTTTCACACATTGAACATAGCCAGAAACCTACAAACACTGGCAGACGTATGTTTACGTGCGGCTTTAAAAATATCCATATACGTGTGGACAAGGCCTTATTTTTGGACACATTATCTCTCTCTTAAAGATTTAACATTGCCGAGGTATATGTATGAGGAAGAACTGAGAGGGTTAGGACCGAGATGATTCTATGAACTGTAATTATTATTGTTTCCTTTTGGTCAGATAGCAAAGTAAGGGACAAGGAGCCGGAATAAATCAAACAAATACTTTTCCTCACAGAACTTAAGGAGGTACAAGGACTTTCTTGGATTTCTCTCTTCAGATGAGTGTAATGACTAAGTATGAAGGTAGTTGGATTCATCTAGAACAGGCACTTTCCCAACAGTTTAATTCAAAGGTAAGAATTTCAGGGATTTCAAGGCTTAGGGTTTTATAACATCAGCAATGGAATATATAGGTGAATAAAATCAGATAAAATATTTTAAGACCAGACTTTTATTGCCTAATATTTGTGTAATAATTATTAATAATTGTGGGTGGAGGGCTGTAATTGCCTAATAACTCAATCGTAGACATTTTGAGCCTGCAGACATCCTGCTTGGGTCAATGTCTTTTTAAAGCTGGAGAAAGTGTTTCCGTGGTGATAAAGGGCTCTATGTTCAGCAACAGAAGAGGATAGGGTGTCAGGTATGTCTGGCCCAGTGTCTGGCTGACGGGACACTCTCCCCGGTACTCGCACCACCCCGGGGGTCAGAGGGCAACACATGACTAAGCTTGAATGATCAGCTACTGTATCTGGTTGGTGGTGAGTTTGTTCGATGCACGTAAGCCTTTCCATACAATTCCTTTACATCATATTGTATGTCTTTGGATGGCAGCAGCGTACAGCAACGTGTAAGGGGTCTTACATAATGACCATGTCAAAGCAGAGGCTGTAGCACCTTCATCTGTCTGCTGTATAATGAGCAATTTGCCTCGATCATTCACAGTAAATGGACCATTGAGACATCGGCATAACAGATTATTTACTTCACACCCTCGTCGGTCTGAGAATCACCTGCTGTGCACCATAACCCCCTTTGAGTGACCCCGGGCGGTGGAGTGCACTCGGGCCCCTGACCCTTGGCATGGCCGGAGCTGATCCTGAACCCCGTAGCAGAAAAAAAACGACGCAGTTCAAGGGGCAAATCAGGGCAGCAGGGACAGTTGTTCCGGTCACATGATGAATGAGAGTAAATAACAACGTTGAAAGTGAAGCGTTTGCGAGTGAGACTGTGTCGCTGCTGTATTGGGAATGGAAACACTGATACAAGAAATATTGACACAAACACTTTGTTTTCTGATTGTGAACTTTCTCTCTTACTCTTCATCGCTGCCTACACCACCAGCTGTTCTATGCCTGACATGGCCCCAAGCAGCATCCCCGCAGCCAAGCTGGTAGACTGGTATGGCAGTCCCAAAGTAGCCACTCCCTTATCCCTTGAAAAAAGACACTTGACCCCCCTCAGCAAGGGTCACTGAATCACTTTCAGTACGGGTGTATAGATCTGAGGAGACGCAATCCATCCGTTCACCCGCCTAATCCGGGCTTTGGTTTTAAATGCATGTCTGTTTGTGTCTTATAAACCCTCTATGGAGCAGGATACTCATGTGGGCCATTGACAGCCAGCAGGTCATTGTGTGTGTGCGATGCAAAAATGTATCGAGAAAAGGATCCGGTTGCCTTGGGAAGGTCTGTTTAACAGACCTGTGTCTGGATGGGCTGGTTTGCATATCAATACCTGCAGGCCTGAATGACCCTCAGTCGGCAATCTCAGGTCTCAGGGCTCTCTGGTGCGGAGAGTAGGATAAAAGACACTTTTCACCGTTTGGGGGGAACCAGGAACAGTGGCACAGCTGACTGGTTTCCTTTAGCAGCTCTTGGTCCATGAATGGGGCTGTGGGACATTCAGAAATTCCATGAATGAAGCGTATGCAAGGCAGTAGATTAACGCCAGAACCACCAAATACCAGCAAAATGTTTGTTTGTGATTAGAGGTGCCGACTTTGTTTGCTGAGTCACAATTTGTATATTGAGTAACAGAATGTAATCTCAATAATAAATGCATCTGCACCAGTGAATTGTAGGTTGTCACAAAAAAACAAAGCTTTACTGACGTCACGTCTTGTGCTGTTTGGCACAGCCATCTTTAGCCTTGCAGATTTTTCCCATTAAAAACTGATAGAGTGCTGTCTCCTCTGTAATAACAGTCTGAATTTTTTTTCTTTGAGACAATCCTCTCCCGAGCTTTGTGTGTGGGGAATTTTCATTTTTATGCCTTTTAGAGAGTAATAAAACAAAGAACATATTGGCTGCCGGCTGCGGCAACTAAGTGGATGTGCAGCTTCCCAATTTGCTCCTCTCAAAGCGGGTTTCTCTACTTTGCCGTCGACCGTTACATGGTCAGAGGATCTCGTGGGAATTAGCAGGTAGGCAATAAAAATCCAACTGATACCATCGCTGATTTAGAACGGAATGGAATAAGGAATAACTTTGACGACGGCTATAAAGAAGACATACGGTGAGTGGAATATTAAAACTTCTCACTGGCAGCACCATGGCGAACTAACTCTGGCAAAAGAAAAAAAATAAAAATAAAACTCTATCCCAACATACACATTCCTCATACATATATACACAAATTTGCCTGTCGCGCATTTGCATCTCTGCGGGCCCTGGATCGATTAGATAGGCGCGGGAGATAAATTACGCGTTAAATAATATTTTACAAATGTGAGATGGCGACCTGCGCCTGACCCCAGGCCTAAATCACCAGTGACGTGGGGAACGTGGTATGTATGTGCACATATCACCCCAGCCTATAAACTAAACAGGCAGCTATTGATTCGGGCCGGCTTCCTCCAGTGGAGGTCCCATGGGTGTAGAATGCAATATTAATGGATCAAGGGGCTGGATGTGTATGTGTTTGCCTGTGTGTGTGTGTGTGTGTGTGTGTGTGTGTGTGTGTGTGTGTGTGTTTTGAATAAGTGTGAATTTGCAGAAGGAGTGGATGCTATACATGCATAATTGACCATGGGTATTTGTGTATTTGTATGCGGTGCATGAGTGTAGTGAAAAATACTAAGGGATTGAATTGCGTGCAATTGAAAGTGTGTGCGTGTGTGTGTGTGTGTGTGTGTGTGTGTGTGTGTGTGTGTGTGTGTGAAATGAGGTCTCTGCGAGTATATATCCTGGCGCAGCACGACTCCATTAACCAGTATGGTGGCAGAGTGGTCAGCAGTTTATGGCAAGCAGGCTTACAGGTCAAGAGGGTGGTGGGTCAAAAATGTCTGTTCCCCAAAGGTCTCCAATCACCCCCAGTGAATTGATTGCTCACACATCAGAAAAAGCTTCCTCTCCGCGTTAACTTCAAATTTAGCCCCCGGAGGCCTGGTACTATATGACTCCCCCCACCCCCCAAAAAAAAAACTCTGAACGAAACAAGAAGATGAACCAGGGAAGAGAAGCCCACTCTTTCAGAATAAAAGCTTTAGTCAGCCTTTCAGTATTCAAATGCAAAAGTACAAGAGAAAAAACATTTAAACAATATTTTGTCATCTTATAAATTAGGGTTTTGGAAAAATATACAGTTGACTGAAAGTACAGCTTTACGAAGTCGAGCGTAGATCAAACAGAGTAAAAAAAAAAACAACCCAAAAACAATCACAGATAGAGAAGGGCATTGGTATAGCTAGCAACATAAATTACAGCAAATCTACAGCGCATAATAGAGCGTGATCGTAATTCTGTCACCTTTCTGCATAAGTTCAGATCTGTTTTATACATGAATAAAAAAATACAGTTCCTGGCCCTGAATCTACATCAGGAGAAGTGGGTAAAAAAAAGTCACACTGTATCAAAAACAGAAAGATTCATGGATTTATTCAAACGGCTTTTGGGGCTGTGCTGAATGCCGAGACAATGCTGATATGAAAAAGCCTTAAAAATGGTCGCACGTTTTATTCCAACAACGGATCTAAAAGCATGATCGCTGAATCAAACGTGGTTATTTTATTGTGCCTAAGTTAAGGAAAAATCTGACCCGACTTGCCGCGCTCTCCCCCGCTTGCGTTTATGTTTTCTCATGGCTCCAACGTGTCATTTTGCTCGACGTGGCTTCACTCTACTGTCAAGACATGCCTTTCGCAGGGCTTGTCATTTGGTTTAACTTGAGGATTCTCTCGCTAAACTGTCTGTTACGTGTCGAGTGCCAAGTTTCAAATTATGTCCAATAACAGACGCTAGGGCTGGCATTATCCACAAGCATCTGTTTAGCACTGCTACTGTAGAGAAACAAGAAAGTTATATCTACTGGACAAAGAGCGTTTTTCAAGTAACTGCAGTTCTCACTGTTTGGCCCCATTATTTGGCAGAATAAAGCTTTGGTAAAACATCTTCAATGTACTTTCAACGTTCAGAGCTAATACTTAGGTCCGAGGACAAGAAAGGAGAGGACCATCCTGTATGGTAAGAGCTTTGGAAGGACAGAATATCTTTCTGATGCTCCTGTCAATTTTAAGCAGCTGCCACATAGGGCTTTGCCTTGATCGTCTTTTAAAGGAGCTTTGGCGACGACACGTTTCAATCCCAGCCAAAGTTGTGACCGGTCATCTGGTAGAACTTGAGATTGAAGGGCCTGTAGAAGTCTCTGAGTCTCTGCAGCACCTCAGAGGGGATCTGGGGATGGGGCCGGCCCTTTGACTTCCCCAGGCACCTAGGTCTGCTGCTCCCCTCGGGCTTCTTCAGGCAGGGGAACCCTTTGGTCTGGTTGAAGTAGAAGTGCTTGTCAGTCACCACCCGCTTGAGCCCCAGGAAGTCCTGGACCCGGCCCATCTCGCCGGCGGGGTCCGTCACCAGCCGCTCGCCACTGACGAATAGGAAGCGGGAGAGCGGGAAGTAGCGCAGCCAGTTCTCCAGGTGCTTGGCGTAGATGCCGATGCGCACGGCGCTCCAGGAGGTGTCGATGAGGCCCGTGGAGGCGTTGCGGAAGGCCAAGTCCTGGAAGGAGGGGAGTCCCGGGGATTTGGACAGGGTCTGGGTGTAGTCGGAAACAGCACGGGTCACCGGGTCGCGGACCACGACGATGAGCTTGGTTTGCCGGCTCATGGAGAAGACGCGGCGAGGCGCCTCCTTGGTGATAAAGTAGCTTGGTGTCTTCTCCATGGTGACCTGACCCTCCAAGGTGCGGGGCATCAGGTTCCTGGAGTGTAAGAGAGAGAGAGAGAGAGAGAGAAAAGAGACAAAGGGGGAAATATACAGTCGTCAATAACAAAGGAACTCACAAACAAAGAGTTTACCAAAAAGTGTCTCCACATGCTCTATCGTCCAAAAATAAGACTTACATATCATAAATAATACATTCCCATGATATTGCCAGTCTCAAAACTTTTCTTTGATCATTGCAGGCTTGCCTTGGGGGGCCTTTGGATTTTGCTTTGTAATTAGCAGGGCTAAATCTGTGATTAGACAAAGGTAAACATGACATTATGCTCCAATGTTGGTAGAGCGACCATGCCAAAGCATACAGGAGAGAGAGAGAGAGAGAGAGAGAGAGACAGAGAGAGAGAGAGTCTTTGACTGGCTACCATACGAAAACCGCAAGGCCATATTAACCTCTGACAAGTCATTTCCTCCCATCCACCTTGTTCCAAACAGGCTCATCACAGGCCGGGCTCGCCGTCTGCTCATCAAAGCGTTCCACAGCTCGCTTAACTCGAGAAGCGACGAGATCATGGAACTTCAAAACATTCAACAAATCTGATCAGCCCAAAGCCGGTGTTTGACTGCGAGTCCCGAAAAAAGTGCCAGGACGGAATGTATACGAGATGCGGTGAGCGGCGAGAGAACCGAGAGGCTATTTGTCTATGTGTTGTTTATTTCAGTCACCAGCTACTTCACCGCCGAGACAAAAACCTACAAACCTCGATGGTGAAATATGACCTTGTGAAAAGGATCCCGTTTAATTTCCCCTACCTCCAACAAGCCAAGCAAAACAGTATGCCTCCCTTCATCTAATTCACAAAGAGGGGATTCAAATCCACGCAAGAGGCCAAATCTTGTATGTTTGTGTCTGATGTTTTCAGAAATCCTAGCACTACGAAATGTAACAAACCCGTCAGTGAGCATGTGGAGATGGCGGCATAGGAATCGTCATGGTTGGTCTGTTACTGAGGGACTTACAGCGTTTGTGCACTGCAAAAAACCATCGCAAGACACAAGTCCCACATCAAGCATCTAGCAATTGAGGGCCAGGCAATTTAAGCAGCCAATCCCTGCAGCCCATCCACCTGTTGGGCTCTGCTATTCTATTGAATAGGGGGGATTTTACCTCATCGCTCCTATAAATACACCTATGTTTGCTTTACAACTTGCCGGGAGTGATGAGCAGTAGAGTCCAGACGCCAAACTCGACGATGCACAATAAATAACGATCAGTTTAAAGCAAGTACGTCTAAGACTTGTCTGTCTGTTGTCTGAAATGACATTATCTTGTTCTGTGAGGTCGGCCTTGTTTCAATATATTTCTTCAAGGAAATCGTCAAAACAAGTTGAAGTGCAAAGCAAACTTAAAAAGACAAACATACAGTATATAACAACCCATTGATTTCTCCATCAATCTTCTTCTTTTCCTACCCCTCAATATGAGACTTTGATGAAGCTTTTGTCAGGTGCATTATGTTTTAAAGTGTGGAGCCTGCATTCCTCTTTCTGGGTCCAGAACACACTCTGCCACAAGTCGTGCGTGTCCCCCTGGCACGGAGATATAAGGGTAACACTGAATGCATAACTTATGGTTTTCATAAGAAAACCCTGAACTGGTATGTGGCAGTTTCGCCTACCACGCGCCACCCAACCAGTGTTCAGGGACATCCGGCACAGAGACACAGAAGACAGGGTTGTAGAAAACACACAAGTTTATTGTGGAGAGGGCACTTGATAGAACAAGCCCCAGAGCAGATGGACACAGGTCATGACAAGGGCCCCTCTCTGTGGGGATGAGGGTTTTACCTGTTGCTTGTTAGACCAACCAACGAGCAACAGGTATGGAGCCACTCTGATCCTGGGTCCCTAATAACATAGACCCAGGACAGGTGTGGCTGCTCCAACCACACTAGCCCCACACCACATTGCATTACAGGGCTGCAGCGAAACTAAACGGGAAGGGATGGGAAAAAATAAGGCACTCCATCTCTGGCAGAGAAGTTTATGAATACGAAACGGAAGATGTTTGTGAAAGCGGCCAGAAAGCCACTCTCTGGCCGAGTTGCTGAGGCTGTGGGTCCAAAGCCTATTTTTGGTGGAGGTCACCGTCTGAGGTGATTAGTCATATAGGTTTCACAAATCTCCGTTCCTAGAAAAAATAAAAGGGGCTGCGTTTCTCCCCAGGGCCGTGGCCTGGAATAAACCCTGTCCCTCTTTTTCTCCCTTTCAACCTGTCAACTATGGACATTCGGTTGATCTATAGATTTGTTGCTGGATTTGTATAAGTTTCCCCCGTTGAATCGAAGTAAATTTATAGATCGGGATCTGGTGAATGTGAATAGAAGCCCTTTGACACCAGCCTTCTTGCGAACCACTTGAGGGCAAAACATCTCATGGGAGGTTTTTCCAGAAAAAATATTTGTCCAATCAAATCAATCTTTGTCTTTGAAGTGTTTCCAAGACATCAATCCATTCCTTTTCTCGAGAATGGACACAAGGCGAAGAATGAATGGGATGCCAGTCCATCGAAGGGTAGCAGCCCTAAACCAGCCTATCCAGCTGGAAACTACAACTGAGAGTACAGAAGCTCCAAGTTTGTCAAGATGATTGTTTTTCTGGAGAGCTTTGCCGATGTGTGATCACTGGTATGGATCGCTTCGACTGAGAGCTGGTAGGTGACAATGTCACCATTTAAAAGCCACATATACTGCCTGTTAAGGTGCATGATCAAAGATGCCATTTTCTCCATAGATCAAAACACAAAATGATAGGCCTAGAGTCACTTGCTCACCATCTCACAGCAACAGACCAGCCTGCAATTTGCAGATTTCGACATAAGACAAGCACAATTTGTCCGTCACAAGCCTGGTTGCTAACAACCACACAAGTGACAAGACAATAGTAAAATGAACAATCAGAATGTTGGAGGGACAGCAAAAGCAATCAATGGGCGCTGTCTAACTTTGTTCATTTCATTGCAGTTTTGTGACCTCAGTCAGTTAATTGGATCAATATTTACCATGAGATGTATAGATTTACTATGCACAACACAAACATACATCCACAACAGTAAAATAGGTTAATGCATATATTTAACGCACCACTGGGAAATGACACATTTACTGGTAAATCTATTGATTTATAGCTTTTCAACGTTTACCGTCGCCTATACACCCAGACATTGTACGTACCCATTGCATTCTTTCCAATGTAATGTACTTTCCGTTGACAAGGTAACACAATATAGAAAATTCCAGTAAGATTCATCTGCAGGGTACCTTGCCAGCACGCAGCATTAAACACTGACATTTCGGTGTATAAAAATCGATATATCATTTACCCATCCCGTTGGAGCCAACCGTGATACTTCAGCGTCTTCTCAGCTGGCATTAAAGTTTGATGACAAATGATGGATTCCATGGAGAAAAAGTCAAGGTGCCAGATTCCTTGGCCTGCTTAGTGTTGTGCTGGTGTGCACGTACGAGTATGAGTTGTGTGGCACTAGAGGGGGGATGTTTAATTTAGCTCAATCAGTCTAATGGGAGCCATGCCGCTCCATGCCGGGGCCGAGAGGGCCCCGCCATTGACATGGTGTTTACATCTTGGAAACGCTGGCCTGTAATCACAGAAGCGCCTGTCCAAAGCACACGGATCAGGAGGCCACACACTGCCAGAGAGAGAGAGAGAAAGAAAGAGGGAGAGAGAGAGAGGGGGGGAGAGAGAAAGGGGAGAAAGAGAGAGAGAAAGGGAGAGGGGAAGGGCGAGATAGAGAGAGAGAACCTGTGGCCAAGATGATGGAAGAAATAAAAGACAAGTGCATCAGAAAGGGAGAATGATAGAACAGAACGAAAATAAGATGTAAATCCCTTGTTAGCATAATCTCAAGCATCAAATTCTCTCTCTCTCTCTCTCTCTCTCTCTCTCTCTCTCTCTCTCTCCCATGAAGATAAAAGACATGGTGAAATGCAAACCGCTGCGTTTGTTCTGAGTATTGGGAAAGCTTGCGGCCCGCTGTTTG
>NC_137207.1:6134656-6167156 GCF_960531495.2 Zeus faber
AGTAATGAAGTTCTCAGCATGTGTGTGTGAGAGAGAGAGAGAGAGAGAGAGAGAGAGAGAGAGAGAGAGAGAGAGAGAGAGAGAGAGAGAGAGAGAGAGAGAGAGAGAGAGAGAGAGAGAGAGAGAGAGAGAGAGAGAGAGAGAGAGAGAGAGAGAGAGAGAGAGAGAGAGAGAGAGAGAGAGAGAGAGAGAGAGAGAGAGAGAGAGCGCTGAGCGTAAGAGAAGTGTCTCAGGCTCCTGGTGTTCTGATCCGCACAGACTCGCGCGTAACACTATTCCGGGCCCCCGGGGGCCAGAACATCCCCCCCCCTAACCCCACACACACACGTGCACACACACACACACGTGCACACACATACGTGCACACACACACACGCACCCACCCACCCACCCACACCCGGTGGGAGGAAATGGTCTCCTCCACCCTGAAGGTCAGGGGCAGATGGTTGTGATTCACAGGGAGAGACCACACCGCATCACAGAGGAACCATGTAACACAACATGTCGTTCTTTGAGCATCCCTCTCTCCCTCTCTCCCTTTAAAGTCTCACACACTGTGATTTTATAACATTTCTTAACGAAATACTAAGCCGGAAAATATTGAAAACAAATAATCCATCGTCATATTTGATAAATTAATTGTCTGGCCTTGACTTCTCTGTATTCAGATTCACTTTGAGAGGCCATATATAAAAAATTGATAATTCCAGCTATTTGTTTTTTTCCTTTTCTTTTTCTTTTTAAAGAGAGCAGGTTTTGATGATCCCCATTATCAAGGAAGACTTCCCCCTTTTTTTCTGTTTTCTCTTTCTATTTTATTTCTAGTCCTTATTTCAAAAGAATTATGTAGTTGTTCTTTACCGGCCCGCTTTGCATTGTGTAAGAGTGTATTTGTGTTTTGTAAATATGTCCTCATTTTATAAACCCCATAAAGCATTCAAAAATGAAGGAAACATTTAAAGACATCTTGGCCTATTTTTTAGAGAATAAGAAGATAATTATTTTTAAAATGGTAGTAAAATGGTAGTAAAATGGTTTCACTACAGTGGCAGATCATTTCGATGGATTCAAGTATTTCTTCTCAAAAAACTTTAATGACATTGTTGATGAACCGATGAACAACCTTTGGGGGTGAAGTGTATTTTAGGGACATTGCGGTCGGACCATTTTCCCGAAAAAGTACTGATTTTTTTAACACAGATTTTCCTTTTACCAAAACAAAGAACACATTTTCTCCAACTGTACAAACAAGTTTTTTTGTTTTTTTTACCCCAGATGCTAAAAAGAGCACTATGGGTATTGAAATATGTCACTGAATCAATACACATCTCAATACATTTCACTAGGCAGCTCTGGTGAATATAGTCTAATAAACGTACGGAGTCCACATCAGTGTTTTGGGTAAACCATGTGAGCTGGACATGTGTCTCTATCTCAGCACCGACAGGAAGAAAATAAAAGCCTTGTCATTACTAAAAACAAAAACAAATGGAGGCTTGTGGAGCCTAATTACAAGCCATCGGGGGGGGCTGCAAGCCATCGCGTAAAACAGAGTAAATGGGGCGGGGTGCGGGGGGGTTGAGTGTGGTATGTGTGTGTGTGTGTGTGTGTGTGTGTGTGTGTGTGTGTGTGTGTGTGTGTGTTTACCATACTTGTGAGGACCGGTCTTCGAATTGACAATTTTTTGTACATCGGGAGCATGGGTCCACACTACCAGAGCAAGGTTGTGTCTGTGTGTGTGTGTGTGTGCGTGTGTGTGTGTGTGTGTGTGTGTGTGTGTGTGTGTGTGTGAAGGGAGGGGCGTGTTACTGTACACATGCAGCTTGTGTAGCTTGATTCATACAGAGTCTAAATATTAACGGCTGGCTCCCACACTGAGGGCGGTGAGGTTGGTAAAAGTGCTGGCGAATGTGTCCAGCGGAGAGGAAAATAGAGCGCTGACAGTTATTATAGAACACAGTGTTTTCTGCCACGGCACTCTTTTAACAATGAAATAATCCTGATGGATTACTTACTAAAAACATCAGAAACACATAGAGTTACTCCGTCTGGATGTCAACTCCGTCAAAAGAGTGTGCAAGCGAGTCGACTCACAAACTGAAAATAATTACTGAGGACTAAATTAAAGTCCAAAGCAAAACAAGACATTTGGCACAATTCATATCGAATGGGACAGATTTTCTCTTTCTCTGGATTCCACCAAAATAAATGATTGTGGCATACAGTAATGCCAGGATTCCAATGAGAATTCTATTCAGGACTCGGAGCCGAAGTGACTCGTCTGACTCGCCCTCCCTCACTCAGCGTGCGTTACACCAACTGAACCAAATGAACCGAGAGTCAGGGAATCGAACGACTCTTGACTCTTGTCAGGAAGCGAATCCCAAAAAAAGAGCCCAACCTTTCGCCACTGCGAACAGTCCTCACTTCACTTTCGGAGTGAAGCCTGTTCTGCTGGAGCTGCTTTTTCTGTCTGGAACTGATGAATGAGATGCATCAGCGCAGCCTTGCAATTTTGATCTTGCAACTCAAGGGAATAATTAACATTCCTTATTTTTTTTTTTTTTTTAATTGGAATTTGAAACATTTTCATTGCACACCTGGCGACCTCTCACGGCACGCTGGTGTGCTGAGTGAGGCATGGCGGTTGAAAAACAGAGTTAATAGATCCATCGCAGAAACACACACAAACACACACACACACACACACACACACGCATACACACACACACACACACTGCATTTATCAAACAGGCCAATCTGCAGTTGTGTTCCTGCCGGCCGACTGCGGGCAAACTTATCTCTGGGCTCCGAGGGGCCCCCGCCCCGGCCCCCGCCCCACAGCCCACGCCCCACGCCCAGCCATCAACCATCACAGCTCGTACCAGATTGAGGGATGGACAGACAGATACTGTAATACTGTAGACAGGCAGGGAGATGGACAGATAACAGCGGGGTCACTTCCTTCCTCTCTCGGCCTCCAGGACTTGACCCCCGGCTCACGTCACGAGACTTCCTGCGTATTCTCGCATAATTACGCCGCTCGGACAAAGTTGTTGAGAGAGTTTCCCTGCACGCGAAGCTGGGAATGAGCTCAATTCATCTGAAGCAAATCTGAGTGAAATTGGTTTAAATTCCACCCAAATAGTTTCGTTGTTGTAATTATTATCACTATTATTATTATTATTATTATTATATTGAATGATTTAAAAAAACAATGTTCATGCATTTACTCTCTCCTCACCAAGAGAGAAAGCGTTTACACCGGAATCAGTGGTGATCTAGAGGGTAGCCACGCCCACCGCTAAAATATCATTGGTGACCCCTGTGGCCACCCCAGATCTGATAGGTCGTTGGTCAAGTTCATCATCATCAGAAGGCGGGACAAACGCTGGTCGGGCGCGGTCCGGACCGGCTCCGCTCCCTTCCCCGGTTCTCTGCAGTTCAAAACCACATTAGATGTGTTAAAATGAACGTGTTAAAAGAAAAAAAAAAACCTGTTGAAATGAACGTTGTTTGTTTACTGTTAATGGTCCGCCCCACCAAGTCGCAGTGACGTGCCCCCGCCCCCCGCCAACAAGGTTTTGGTGCGCCACCCCAACATTTTCTGTAATCCCATCTGGCCTCCCCGATGGAAAATCTCTGTTGACGCCACTAACACAGAATTGCACCAATTATCGACCAATGGGGGCCCTCGGCACGGGTTCTATCATGAAATCTCCCATCTGATTGGCTGCCGACACTTGCAGTTTCCTGCACTGGACTTCCAGTGTTTTTTTTTTCCTACTTCCCCTTCTCCTTAATAACGTGTAATTAATCTAATTTCAAAATCAATTCCTCCCCTAAATTGGTTGAGAGTCGGCTTAACCAGTCTCTCTTGTTGTGGTGAAGTTTTGCGCCGGACAAAGGAAGGTGTGTTCCGCCGCGCGGGCTCCCAAGGCGAGGGAACGGTTCTCACGCTCTCTCTCGCTTCACCCCTCAGTCGTCCCCTCTCTCACACTTTAAAACGAGAGATGGACAGCGGCAAGGGGTCCACAACACAGCTGACTAGACACACACACACACACACACACACACACGCACACGCACACGCACACGCACACGCACACGCACACACACACACACGCAATCACAAACCCAAAAGTGAGTGTCAGCGGTTCCCGGGTGTTCCAGACTGACCACACAGTGTGTGAAATCCCACTGTGTCACACTCAAAAGCTTCCCCGCCACTTTGTGTACAAACTATTACCGCAGACATTATAATAAGCAAAATAAAAGTGGGATGAGAAAAAAAAAAGATTGAAATGTAAAGGAAAAGAAAAGAAGAAGCTAAAATTAGCCCCAAAAAAGCAGACATAAGGTTCTACAAACACAAAAACAAACACAAAGCTGCAGTTGTTATTTATTTTCATTCAGGCTAATGTTGTTGTGGCACTGTCATTTAAAAACCTACTAACTACTTTCAAAAGAATACTAAAAAATGTAATGTGATGTAATGAAATTATTATTATTAAATAATAATAATAATTATGACAATAGTAATAATAATCCTCCTCAATGATTATGATTATTTTGATTATGATGATGATGATTATTATTATTATTATTACTATTATTATTATTATTATTATCATTATATACAGTCATACAATGTGTATTTATTCTTTTTTCAATTAATTGGTCAAATAAAGGTCGCAGAGACTGAGCGAAAATCCTTGAAATTTATCTTTTTGCCAATCAGTTCTGAAGTTGAGGCACTTCCCAGTTCCTCATCGATCCGCTCTACATACTGTATCTCTGATTGAGAAATACCAAAAAAAGAGGTTCAGAAGTTACAAATTGACTGTATGGGAGAAAATGAATGAAATCCCATTTGCCCATCATGAAGTCGGGAAATCCGAAAGGACAAAGGTTGACTTTTCAGTCATTAAGACGTCACATTACTCCAAAAACCCAGCCGCAAATGAATCTAATTAGATTCCATGCTACAGTCGGATTTCTGACGCAGAGCTTTCAGGTTAATAGATTTGGAATACATTTTGACGGTGCCCAACTGGGGCGTCATTTGTACATCTTAGGTGTGACTTAATACCCACATTTAATGTAAGGAAACTGCGATCACATTGGATAAGAAAAAACAATGAGGGGGGGGGGGTGGAAAGGTCGGGCCAACGACGTCCTGTCAAAAATCCTGATGACCAAGACAGTTCAAGCCTCTCATTTGGGCTGTAAAAAATCCATACAACTTTCACGCCAATTCATCAAGTCGTGTTTGATTATGCTGCTGTGGCGTTCCCAATGCAGGTAACACGTGGGCGTCCAAGCCATTTATACGTACCGTATATAACAGGACATTTAAAATTTAATTTTGACGCTAATTACGCTTGGCAGACTGCGGAAGTTCACGTCTATTGGAAGACGTTGCAAACATGTCAACTTATACACGGCTCTGCCCTGTCCTTTCTTCCCCTTGAATTCTCTACATTCGGCCATTCTTTTGAACCTGTGCAGGGTCAGGGCCGAGAAAGCTCGCTCAGGCAGGCCGTTTCTGTCCCAACTGAGCCACAAAGGTGGGCCCCGTGGTATTCCGCACCGAGGCCGTGTTAGGAAAAGCGGAGTCAGACGAGGCTGTAGATGTCAGCGGTCAAGCTGTGTCAACAACATTGAATATTCATATTCGGGAGTTCAGGAATCGACGGCCCCCGATAGACGATCAATATTTCAGCCAATCGCCACGGAAAACAACATTTATATCCCTGGGATGTTTACGGGCGCTGTGAGAAGGTGTGGAGAGGTGGTTTAGTGGGAAGGTGCAGCGAGAGGGAGGGAGAGGGAGGGGGCATCAATCGGGGACCTGTGGGAATGGACAGCCACACAAGCCCACACACACACACACACACACACACACACACTCACATTATATATATATATATATATATATATAATAATTTTCATATATCGTATCATAAATAAATAGTATATTTTATATACAACAAATATATTAAATACATTTAAAAATATATATAAGAAAAAATATTTACATGTATAGATAGATAGATACATAGACTTGCCAACACTCGCAATTCCCCAACCACCCACACATTTACACACACAACCCCTGCACCCCACCCCCCGCCCCACACACATACACACTCACTCACACACTATGGCTGTCTGAAGGCTTCCGCACAAACCGCAGAATGGTGTTCAGTGGACGGCGAAGCCAAGGATTTTCCACATATAAGCATTTTTTTTCTCAAACAATTTGCCAAATGCTTCCTTTCAGCATGTCCATGTGTTTTACTTGGTTAGCAGCTTACAGACGGGGCCAACACTCCTTCCGAGCTCAAAGGCGGAGAGAGAGAGAGCGAGAGAGAGAGAGAGACAGAGAGAGAGAGAGAGAGAGAGAGACTGCTTTGAAACGAGAGAGCAGAATAAACGTCTAAGTGATACTTTCCAGTCCGCTCTCTCATGTGATTTCTTATATGCCTCGCCTTCCAGTTGATATATGTGAATTACTGGGTACTTAAGGTGTAATTACGCTAAATGAATAATATCTCTGCCACTAAATATGATGCAAAAAGACAAGGGAGATGAGATGAGAGAAAGGTAAACTTCGGCGGGGCAAGGGAAGGATTGGAAAGGAAAGGGAAGTAGAGGAGGAAAGAGAGAAGAGAGTAGCCATGGGCGAGGACATTTAGCCAGCTTGTCTGAAACTCCCCCGTATCACCATCACTCAAAGTAGAGGAACCCCGGAGGAGTATAAAGAGCATATGGGCTTGGGGTGGGGGTGGGGGTGGGAGTAGCTCATCCACACCACCACCTCCACCAGCACCTCATAAGGCCTTCGCCGCACCACGGTGAGGACCTAATCCCCCGCCTTGGCGCTTTGCATGTCCCCCGGCTGTCTGTTTTAATGCCCCGACCTGTCATTACAAGGGCCCAGCCCGCGCGGTGTTGACACTGGCTGTCAACGGATTAGGCAAAGACACATTTCATTATACCTTTATGAGCGAGAGAGGGGGGTAGAGAGAGGTGCAGAGTAAGACAGGGGGGATCATACAACATGCCAGTGTTAGAAGATGACACATTAAGGTCACTGTCCTATCAACAGGAACTATTAAACGCCCCTGTAAAGGTTGCCCTTCCACAGGCATGGCCAACATCATCTATCCAACCAACTCAACCGCCGTTGACTTTTGCGTATACACTAGGCGCCATATTGTATATCAAGCGAGCGATATAAAAGCCAGTGTCCCGGACAGTATAAATAGTCGTAGTTGGGTTGACTGTTGCGGGTTTTTCCAGGCACGCACGGTTCACATCCCACCAACTTGTTGTCCAAACGTCTATTCCAACACACCGCTCTTCCTTCCTCATGCCTCAGATCTCCCTCCACTTCTCTCTCTCTCTCTCTCTCTCTCTCTCTCTGCGGGTCCCCCTGTTTCATTCTCTCCCCTCCTTCATCGACAACTTTCATTGTTCACTGTTATCACTCTCAGATGTCTATATGTTGTAGTCTTTATTGCTTCCAACCGACAACCCAGTCCTGACCAGTTGATCAGGCCGCAACCATGTGAGTGAGCTAGATCCCCCAGCCTTTCCTCCTCTCTCTCTCTCTCTCTCTCTCTCCTCCAGGATGAGAATTGGCCAAGAGGGAACCTATAGGGATGCGGTGTGTCAACTCAATGAACACCATTTTTATTGGCAGGGGACTGAATACGCTTCCACACAGCGCAAGCTCATCGGCATGGGAGTGTGTTGGTGTCGAGGGAGATTATTAAGAGAAGAGAGGAGGAGAGGAGGAGAGGGAATTGGAAATGGTAGAAAGCAAATTAGTGAGAGGAGGAGGTGGAAGTCCAGTATAACACAATGTGCACACACACACACACGCGCGCACACACACACACACACACACACACGATCTTGTTTTAAAATTGCTTTCCGGCTCTAACAGACTGAGAGCTTAAAGAGGAAGAGTGTTTTTAAATAGTAATTTCCATGCACGTGTCAGTCCTCACCTGTACCACTCCAAGCCCCTGTCGTAGAAGCGGTCAAAGAAGTGCGGCTCCGCGCCCACCGCCCGCACGTCGGGGTGGATGCGCAGGAACTCCAGCAGCGCCCGGGTGCCTCCTTTCTTCACCCCTATGATGATGGCCTGGGGGAACTTCTTGCCCCCGAAGCTGTTGGACACGGAGATGTTGCTCTCTGGCGGAAGCTGGTTGTCGACCCTCTGCGAGACGGAGTCGGCGTCGTCATCGCAGTCCACCGGGGCCGCGGATGGAGACGCGCTCCGCCGACGCGTCTGCGCGCCTTGCCCGACGCCGAGGAGGATCTTGCCCACAAAGTGACGCTGTTGGTCGCGCACGGGCTGGGGCAAGGTGTCGCAGTAGCCGGCGAGGCAGTAGAACAGGTAGGTGCAGAGGAGCATCATGGTGAAGAAGACGGACAGCTTGGACTGCGCCTTCAAGTGTCCAGCGTCGAAGCCAGCAGCTCTCCATCTGCCGCATCCCATGAGTCGCGATGCTGAGCCAGGGGACACGACGCGGGAAGAAGCATGCCTTTATCAGGTGGCTTCACGCTGCCGGAGGGGTTTTCAAAGTTGGAAGAAACAACGGAACAAACAAGCATGAAAACGATCAGAGTCCTTGATCGGGAAGAGCTGGGAAAGAGACGCGCTCTTGCCACGACGAGTCGTGGAACCCGTGCCAGACGCGCGTAAAGGTCCACTCATGTTACTCGGCCGAATCTTCACGCATCCAGTTTCCGAGATCTCTTCTTCAGCCCGTCTCACCCTGTCACGGTTTCAACCCGGACCCGCAACAAGTGGACTAAAACTCCAGAGTGAGTGTATGTCCACTGCGGTGCCTCCGTGCGCTCCCTTGGCACAGACTCCTGGAGGAATCCCTCTGCACTGGCAGACACACACACACACACACACACACACACACACACACACACACACACACACACACACCCCCCTTCCTCCGCCTTCTCTCTCTCTACTGCCTTTGCGTAGGGTGCGAGGCCACGCCCCCTAAAATAATTACATACACGATTAAACATTTTGAGGTTAACGGGGAGGAGACGCGCACTTCGACCCAATTTTGGAAAAATATTTTTGAGGGGAAAAAAACGATTCAATCGCTATCCCTCATATTGTCATTGTCTCAGATTATCGTCGTGGGTTGGGTGTTGGATAGATTACACGACAAGTCTCAGAATTCCGAGTGATCTGACCTCTAAATTCTGACTTGGAATTGTGACTTAAATGTCTGTTCCTTTGCACTTCATCCAAGTAGGCAGCGGGATTTTTCTGAGTTCTGACTTCCATGGAGTAGGATAGTGAATTTTCTTTTCTCGATGGCTTCTTCTGATCCATTGATTTGTTTGCTTTTCTGTGTGTTGGTTTTTTTGTTGGTAACCCGAGGTGGTGGGGATATTTTTACATCTGATGGTGATATTATTTTTTTTATTTTATATATTTTTTTAAGCAGCTTTTTCCACTGTCTGCCTTTCATTTATTGCACGTGCTATGCATTCTATGCGTTCTTGCCGGGAGAGGCAGACTCTGTCACCAACAATGAAAACAACATATAGAGGAGTACATGCATAACACAAATGAATAGATGTTTCTCATTAAGTGGCAGCTAAATAAACATGGGATGAGGATCAAATATGGAATCTTTTCATTAAAAAAATAATCTTACGGATTACCACGCAGAAGCAAGCCCATTGGTTTTAATGCGCATCAAACCCTCTCCAACTTGTTTTTATCGAAGCCTTTGACTTGGCTCTGCTAAATGACAAGATTATAATGTCATTTATACCCCCTCCACATTTTGGTTACTTAAGCCTGAAGTTGCCTCATTGCTAACCTTCACCCCACCATCTACTGAAGCCACCTGTCTGTCTGATAGCTCCTTGGCCACACAGCCCATGGAGCCAGCAATGACCCAAACATTTAACCTCCTCACTCCTGTCAGACAGGTGCCATCAGCAAACAAGCCAACATGAGGGCAATATGTGTGTCTGTGGGTGTGTGTGTGTGTGTGTGTGTGTGTGTGTGTGTGTGTGCGTGTGTGTGTGTATGTGTGTGTGTGTGTGTGTGTGTGTATGTGTGTGTGTGAGAGAGAGAGAGAAAGGGAGATAATACCATAGCATGCTGTCTCGCTGTCTGATAAGCCTCCTGTCTGCTCTGCTGTAGAAAGTATTCATTTAGAGTAGTGATTCTCAGAAATTCTTTTAATATCGAGCACCCTCAATTTGATACCCCTTTGATGCGATTATTTTCTCTCTGGGACCCCAATATGTTGGGGTCTCAGATTTAAAGCTGCAGTTTAAAGTTTGGGACAACATGTTGGACCCTTGACAGTTACATACTCTAGAGAGCTGCCTCAGAGCTCGCCTTGTTTTGTAGGTACTGAACGTACAGAAATAATTTCCACCACTAAACGGAGAAACTCACAGCACAGTTTTCCGTCGTCCAACCTAAAATGGATGTTCGCACGAGCTGCCATTCGAGTGTTTTTCTTCTGCTTTTTTTTTTTTTTAATGAGTGTCATGGCTCTCCCCCACCCCCCCAAGTGACTTTGCATGCAACGGGAACTATTTAGATTCCGCAAACCACTGGATTAAAAAAAAAAAAAAAAAAAAAAAAGAAACTCTTTCTTTGAGCTATACAGTCCTTTCCTCAATTAGACTAACCAATACCACACCAGTGCCATCACCCCAGTGTTGCGTGCTGAGCCGGGCAGGCCCAGAGGAACACACTACTCTGCACTGCAGCATGAGGAACCACTGGAGATCAAGATTACAGGACAGGCAGCCTTCATCTGGAGGAGCCGCACAGACCAGCAGCTCCATAATAGGGCTAAAGTATATATGAGGTATTTATTTTTATTTTATATTTGTTTACTTAATTAATATTTTTACTGAAAAAAGCATGCTTAATGTGCGAGACGTTTTCTCCTTGTGTAATTTAGCGATATTTACACAAGTCTCTTGCATAACCCTTTTATCACATTAAATAAAGGTGTTGTGCCTAACAAACGACACAACGACAGACCTCTGGGCGGATGCAGGGTGGTGTGTGTGATGTAATCGGCCTTTGCTGGAAAGTCAAACATTTTTCCTGCTTTTTTTGCTCCCCGCTTTCTTTTTTCCTTCATTATTGCCGTGAAAGACGTCAAAAATGCCCTTTTCCAATAGCTCAGAGCCCTATCCAGCACCCATGAAAGAACTCTGGATTGAAATAGATTCAAACGTCTATCGATGCCCTATTTGTCTGTACTCCAGCGTTAGACCCATTTATGGGGGCGATGATAAATTCAGAGCATGTGACGATATCTATCGACCTGGGTCCCGACTCTACACCTGGCAGAACGTCAATTTCTATCTGGTCTCTAAACAGAGAGAACATCATTTACTTCTGTCTCCTCAGAAGTACTCCTCCCTATCGATCTGGCCCAGACGCTCAAAAACTATTGGCTATGTGCTGTTCCAGAGCTGCAGCGATCAATACCGCCCCCTTCCATTGCTTTCAAGAGAGCCGTGCTCACCTCACGTGATGACGTGTCAGGTTACCTATGTTGAATAGGTCTGTTTCATTGGCAGGTTTAGGAATTACGCACTTACAGTGTTCATTTTGAGTCTTTTCATACACAACATATGTAAAAAAAATTAAAACGACTGTAATTCTACTTTTTTTTCTTTACTCCCATGATACTTTGCCTCGCAGTAACCCGTCTGCAGTGGTGGCGCTACCTCGGAGCTTGCCGGTGCTATAGACCCATTAGGATTTTGTACAGTACCGGCACAGCCCCCCCCAAGGATTTCCGTACAATTTTACATTTTCATTAAACATTTTAAACCCTGTACTACAATTTAAGTTTAAACATTTGTAAAACAGGGGGGTGGAAAGCAGTGACGTAAATGCGTAATGGAGGGGGAGTGATCTCCGCTCCGCTCAAGGTCTATTTCCAGTTGCTCCAAAAAAATATATATATATATATGTATATATATTATTTGTGGCAGTTCTGCCTGCCACACGCCAAACACACAAGACGATGGGTTGTAGACACCAGTTTATTGAGAAGGCTAGGTGGAATTAGCCAGGAGCTAAAGAGATCAAACATGTCATGACACAGGCTCCTGTCCTGAGTGTGTGTGGGGTTGGGGGTTTTAACCTGTTGCTCATGAGACCAACCAACAAGCAACAGCAGCCACCCTGATTACAATCACCTAGATCCAGGTCGGGTGTGGCTGCTCAAACTAACACATCCTCACACACACCATGTATTTATTTTCCTACGTTTTCTGATTGACCGGAACAAAAAAGCTCCATGCATCCTGTGCCTGCAGAGCCATTGATGCCATAAGTTTGTAATCTGCATTAGAAAAATAAATAAATAAATAAGGTTATAATAATCATCCGCTTATAGTGATCAATTTGACCCGGACAGACGTGATCACTAAAAGAGGTTTCCACTGTACTACTAAAAGACAAACACTAACAGTATGGAAGACACACACACACACACACACACACACACACACACACACACACACACACACACAAGGAAAATCGTAGACACTAGAAAATGTCACTACTCTACGACTAAAAACACACACTTTAACAGTAAGAAAGACAAAACCACACACACACACACACACACATAAAGATAGAGAGACACTGACACCTGCATTCCTGCACACCTGTGTCAGGTTCTGGCACTGGGCGTGCCAACAGCTGTACAAAAGCGCCGCGGCGCCCATTATGGTCTGCGATCCCCGGGTAAGTCCCGATGACGACCTGCCGCGGCCGCTTCAAAGGGGCAGGATCCGTTTCCACCGTCTCATTAAGAGTTCGGCTTCGTCGGCCTCGGCAGAACCGCAGACCCGGGGTGACTCAGAGTCGCTGCTTTGTAGCTTATTAAGAGATAAGTGAAACTATTAAGAGATGCGTTTGGAATTTAAAAGGGCGATGGTGACTACAGGGTAAACATAAATAAAATGGTTGAATAAATAGTTTCACACAAATTTGTGTTGTTTGAGTAATTCAGTTGTTCCCCTAACCCCTAATTGCTCTTGATGGCTGCGTCCGTCGGTGTTTGAATAGTTGTAAATCACTTTGGATAAAAGCGTCTGCTAAATGTTATACCCATTTGAATCATAGTCCAAAGAGGAGGCTGATATTTTAGAATAGGACCCTCGAAAGAAAGTCAGACAGGAGTCAAAAGAATTGAATTAAACATATTTAGAAGCTCTTTTTAAGGGAGGAGCATTCTTGCAGAACTTGGAGAATGCTTAACATCCTTCTATTATTGTTCTACGTGTCTTTGTACTTCTCAGAAAAAGGTCCCGCATTGTGTTTTCCCACCACAATAGCTAAGCCCTTCATTGTCTCAGGACACACACACACACACACACACACACACACACACACACACACACACACACACACACACACAAAACAGACTTCTCATGTGGTGTATTTTGAAGATATTTTCCCACAGGAGAATATAAAACACCGTCGGCACAATACACAGGAGCACCTGCTGAAGAGGAGCCTCTTCGGTCACCTTGAAGGAATGTGTTCCCTATGACACACACACACACACACACACACACACACACACACACACACACACACACACACACACACACACACACACACACACACACACACACACACACACACACACACACACACACACACACACACAACCTCAAAAAGCCAGGCTAAGCCCCAAAGGGAAGGAACAGGTCCCGGCTGCTGGTCAGGGGGGCGGCGAAGAGGAGCCGGTGAAAAGGTCCATGAGCCCGATCAGCTTCCAGATTCTCACAATCATCCCGACAAAAAAAACCCCACGATTTTCCCCGGCACTCCCTCGGGCACGGCTGAAGAACAGCAGTGGGGATTAAAGGATGACTTACATGGCAGGCTTTGTGGGATCGACCTGTGATAAGGTGCCACCCATGTTCGACATGAGGAACTTGACTTGTATGGTCGTGTTTTCAGATGTGCACTGAACGTACATTGTTATTCTGCATTCTACTCCAAATGAATATTTTAGACCAACATGTAATTTGTAGGCGAGTGGCCAGCTGAGCAAACAGAAATTAAAGTTCTGACAGACAAATACTAGATTTACTTTAAAATGATCTTTATTTATTTTGGGTCGTTAGAGTTTGGGGTCTGGGCTCTACTGCTCACTCCCGGCGAGATGTAAAGAAAACATAGGCGTACTTAATAAGCTAGAAATAAAGGAGTGAAGAGCTTGAGAGACACATTGGACAGAAGAGTAGAGCCCAACAGGTGGATGCAGGGGAGGTGGAGGGAGCGCAGCAACACAGTAAGCAAGCAGGCAGTAAAGCAGGTAGGGCAGGAGGGATTGGCTGCTTAAATAGGCTGGCCCATAGGGCGTGGAAGTGTGTGGCGTCGTCAAGTTGTCTGATAGAACTAGCTCAGCAAGTTACACCTTGTTATATATACCTGTATAGGTATATCTATCTAGCTATGTCTATTTAGAACAGCAGTGATTAATGGACAGTAATTGTATAATTTATGGAATTTCAAATGGGTTTCTAGGTTTTGCACATTTTATGTATAATTTTATGTGCACTAGATTTTTAATTACATAGGTTGGCCATACTTTGCACATACTATACCTGCTGCACAACCTGATGAAGGCTTCACGCAGCTTTTGAAAACATTTAAAATGCTTTGAGTCCCACTTAATAAGGTTTTTTTTTCTCCACCTCAATTCCAAACTAAGTCAACCGTATTTGCAATATTGCCTATTTCAACTCAAAAAAATGCCCTCCAAACGCTAACACACTTCAGCTTTAAAAACAAAAACAAAGGACTTGGAATAGCCAACCGGGATGTTGGTTCAGTAGGAGTATGACACCAGCCCCTGGTGTTCTCTGAGTCAGAGTGAGATCCCGTGGCAGGGAAACCAGTGCTGTAGCCACAACTGCAGGGCAGAGCTCTGTGGTCGTCTCGGTTAAGTATAGGGAAGGCGGCACTGTGCATTATCATATGGGTGTAGCTGTGAGCTCCCTGCTCCAAAAGACCGATCCCCCGGTAGTCGGGAGAACGAACGGGAGGCCGCCAGCGTGCCGGGCATTCCTGCGCTCTATTGTCGCGAAAACCGTTACGAAAACGTCAGCCGGCGCTGGAAGTACTTGGGGCGAGAAGCGTACGGGCAGCTGCTTTCTGTGTAACCCAACCCTGGAGACTCGTCCTGGGCTTCTCCTCCTTTTTTTTTTTTTTTACTGCGCCGTATTGGAGCCTGAATGGTAGCCATTGTCTCCCAGTCAAGAAAGAAAGAAAAAACAACTCCTCTGGTCTCGTCTCCACCAGTGCCTCCTTCAAAGGGAGCGGTGGCAGCGCTGCGTTTACCCCTGGTCTGATTGTTTCTTAATGCTTTTTGACTCGGTGTAAACTGTTGAGGACAAAACCCTCAGGTTGGGGATGGGGGTGGGTTGAAATTAACCTCAGATGGAGACTCCTTTGAGTGGAAACATTCTGGTTTTCGCACTTAAAACAAACATCTCCGCCATGATTGCCGGTTGGGTTATTGTAAAAAAAGAAAAGAAAAGAAAAACGTACATTCGCCCGTAATGGGATTGAGTAGCGAATCTATAACAGAGCGTAATGTGGATGTTTACTCCCTGGCAGGGACGGCGTGGGGGGTGGCTGCTGTTAGCATGCAGCCAGCATCTGCGATGCAGGACCAGGCGGACCAGGCTCAGGGTCTGCGATGTGGACAAGATAAGGCAAGATTAGGGAAAGATCAGGTGTGCCGAGATCCAGACACAACAACAACGCTGCGCTGGAATCTGATGTCGGTCTCGTATCTCTGCTGCAACAATATGAAAGAAACCAGGTGGGGAGGGAGAGACAAAATATATAAAAACATTAGGTTCTTTCTGAAACACAAGTTATGTTTAAAAGGTGCCAAGTGTTTTTTGTGCGATAAATCTTTAAGTTGGACAGTAATGCATGGGATAGAGTGGACGGACAGAGTGGGCCCATTGTTTTGTTTACTGGTTGAATGTATCGTGTTCAAACAGGTGCTCCCCATATCAAAATGGCAATTTTTCAAATCTTGATTTGGAAAATGAGAACGTTCACATTAAAAAAGGCTTTTTGAAGAACCACTCCTTCCAGTCCATCAGCGCAGGAATGACATACAGAGCGATTTTGGGGTACTTTTCAGTATCTGTCGATCTCGACTCTAGGTCCACAGCAGCGAGCAATCAGCTTTTCTTCTGATATGCAATCGAACAGGTGTAATACGCCAAAATTAGACCACCCATAAAAGTAGCTTACCTCACCGCACCATTAGAAGGTGGTGTTCGTACACCCTGGTATGAGCTATAAAATGCTTCGTCCAGGGCATGGATTTTGTTGAGACTGTCTTCCAAAGAGAAACGAAAAAAGTGACTAAATTACCTAGTCGTTCAGTTCAATTTGTGTGCGTGCGTGTGTGTGTGTGTGTGTGTGTGTGTGCGCTGCGTGCGTGCGTGTCCATGTGAGTGCTGGCACGCATGTATCCCTCTACTGAACTTGTATTTACCCATCCAATCCAAACACTCACGCTAAGAACTCTGGATCGCATGCTGCTTCACAATTTACTCTCGGGTCTTCCAAACCAGAGTCTTCCGTGATCTACAGTCATGATGTCATGTGCGCAGTAAAAGGCCCGGCCTATAATCATCCCTGGCTCCTCCTCTATCTGTAATGGCTTCCATCGGAGGAGACAGAACTATCAGAAGACGGACGGGGCCATAAATATACACAAGTGTTCGGTGGTATACCGTCTGATAGGCACTTGCCAGGGCCAAGGGCGAAATAAAAATGACTAACGGTAGCGTTACTCTGTCACACGGCGAGTCTGCTGGAGAGAATGCTTATCTCTAGTCATGTCAAGACTTCTGTACTTTTCGTTGCATCTCGATGAGCATTCGTGATGCTTCATGATGTTATTTGACAGATTGGACAGGCCATGTTACAGTAATTCAACACTATTTGAATTGATAATCAGTGTCACTGTATGGGGACAATGGACAGACCCATACCATAAACCTACACTCACAGAAAGCCACACACCCCCACATTCCGTGTCTATGGTAGAGGCCAAAGAGAACAGTCTCCGATAAAATAGTTGTGAAGCCTGTATTTTACGGCTCAGAGAGCAAGGGAGCTTTGTAGTTTGTACCTTGTGCCAGGCGGCGTGTTTCACTCTTATCTGATTTTTTGGGGAACGGTGAGAGACAGCGCCGGAGCTGGTGTTTACTAAAAGAAAGCCACACACACGGTTGGGATCCAATAGGAAGGTAATCCTCCTTCGTGGGAAAGAGAAACTTTAATCATTGATAAAATCAAACCGTCGTTGAAAAGGTACTGTAAGTTTGTTGGAAGGCCTCCTCCTGCCAATTCATTTTCCTTTCTGTCCTCCTCAATAGCTCCGTCCGCACGACCTGGTTCTGTGTGTCAGCCTGACGGTCGCTGGGTCCGGCTCTGGGCCTGTGTGCTTCGGGGGTGAATGTTCATACAGTATTGTGCATTTGGGGAATGGTTTTGCGCATCTCGGGGGGCCTGCGTGGGTGTTGCTCTCTGGGCTCTGGGCTTCTCTGCAAGATCGGGGATCTTCGGCGGCTGCGGTGCTTTGGGCTCTGCATGTTCTTGCGGTTGTGGGGTGTCTGTGGCTGCTGGGCTTGTGGGTGGCTTCTGTCAGAGAAGTTTCTGACCTCATACGCCAGAACTAATTGGGGAACAATCCTTTTCACTCACTGGTGGGCACATCACACACAGACCCACACACACACACACACACACACACAGGTGGACATATCACACACACATACACTGACAGCATTTGCCTCACACTCCCTTGAATACCCTCCTGATTATGTCTCTTTTCTTTTCCTTAACTGCTATATTTGTTACAGGAAGAGGCCACTAGCCAAAATTGTTGTTGTCGTTTCGCCAAATATATTGTGATTTGTTTCTATGTTTCACTTGTGAGTATTATCCCCCCCTTGAAGAAGTAAGGATTCTAGAGAGGGGGTAAGTGGCGGTCAAAAATGTATAAAGGAAATGCTGTGCTCTTGTCATTTCACAGGTCATCCAAAGAACGGATGATTATTAAAGACTGGCTTTGCAGGTTGAGAATTTTAACTCTACTTGTAGATTAACTTTGTTTTGTATGCAACGGCATACAAATACCCTGTGTTATATGTGCAGCCTGCTGTTAGCACAGGTAAAAAAAATAATAACACAGACAATTTAATGTGAATCTTGTTCCTTTGTATTTCTAACCAACGTTCCGTATATTACACTACATCCACTTTTAGGTAACAACTTTGAGGTTTAACCAACATATTCATGTTGTTTTTGGATTCTAAGGCGGATGTCGATATCTTCCTGTCTCTGCCGCCTGTTAACGGAATGCTATCGAACACGAGGGGGCTCGATACCCTGGATCATCCAAAGTGACGCATGGCCCTGCATGCGTGGGGTCCGCAGGGACCTAGACTAGGCTACTGACACAGGGGTGGGGGTTGTGGTGGTGCAGTCCAAAGGCTGCTGCTCAGATGTCAGAGTGAGAAGATGGATTGTAGAGATCTACCCCGCGTCCCATACGACTGCAGCAGAGAACGAGCCGTAATGTGGTCCAGATGTTGTGAGCGACTGTCACACCAATGACAGGTCGGCATCTTGACGAGCTTGCATGGCGTGTGGAGAGAGTAGCTGTTTTTACAAACTAATCCCATTAGACTCGAGCTCCACCGTCTTGGGGTCTGAGCCGTCACGGAATCCTGGTTAATTGGGGGGGTGGGGTCTTAAACTCGATTAAACCAGCGACAGGGTTTGTCTAAGAGCATATGCCTCAAGAAATCATTGATCGAAGTGGATTGGCTAGATTGAAATAGACGCGACGACCCGCAAAAGGGTTACGGATTCACGGATGACATGATCCTGATCCTAAAATGCAGCTGTGGGAAAGTCTCTCACCTCGAAACAAAAATACCACCGCCCGCGTGTCTGTCTACGCCTTGGCAGGTGGGAAAACAATAAACACCCCTATAAAGAAGAAGCGCTTTCCTTTCCGCCCGGTCCTTGAAACAGCATTTTAGCAGTTAAACGCGGAGACAATCGCTCCTCATTTCCTCATTGTCTGTGTTTGTGCGTTGGCAGACCTATGCGGGTCTAATGCACCATAATTACCGTGATGTCATTCACCTGTTGTTTTGGCCTAAGGGTGACGGCGATGAGTTATGGGCCACTTTCGGAAATAATCATCTTATCTGATCTGGACCGCATGAAGTCGGTTGGAAGGGAAAATTGCAACCCGCCTATATTTACCTCTTCACCTGCGTGCCTGGAAACACAGGGGAAGTTTTTCCTTTTCATGAGTGGTATGCAAGATGTGGTAAAGATGTCAATGGCTTTTTGAAAGTACCGTAATAACAGGAGTGCTTGAACTTTGAATATGCAGTCCTGCTAGGGGCTAATTTATCCCTTTTAACTTTTTTTTTTAATATAAAATGCATTTTACCGCTGAATGAACTGCCAGAGCTCCATTCAAACCAAACACAGGACAACCGGAGTGAGAAGGGTGGCGAGATTTATCACGGCGGGTTTATTGTACTGTACCTTTTTTTCTTTTTTCTATGGGGCTTTTCAAGAGACTCTTTTGAACTGTGTTGTGGGGTTATTTTCGCTGGGTACTGTAAGCCGGTATAGGGTTGCGTTAGAGGAAGGTGAGGCGCGGAATTAGTTTACCCATCCCAGCCCCAAACGGCAGCTTTTTTCTGTCATCTAACAGAGGGTTCGGAATTCAGCCTCTGTGTTTGCATAGACTTTTGAATTCTCTGGTCCATGTACATTGTGCATGCACGTTGGGCGTGTTAAAGTGGTAATCCGTGAGATCGTCTGTGTCGGGTGGATCACACAATCAATTTTGAATTGTTTTTGTTTATTTTACCACTGTGTTAAGGATCAAATATAGGACTTTTTTTTTTTAACAAAATAATCTCATAGATTACCACTTTAGTATAGCAGGTCCTATTCAAGTCATAAGATAAAGCATTTTTGAATCACACTGGGTCCCATGTGCTAAATATGCACGCACTAACTTGTGTGACCCTGAGGCACTTTGAATCAAGGTTTCCACTAAACGGTATATATTTTATTTAACGTTAAAAAGGATATCTCCGGAGGACGATAGGCTGCCAGGAACCAAAGTGGAAAAAAGCACCACTCGGCCATGGCGGCCCGACTCCAAGGTCAGTCCGTACGGCCACAGGGATGGTTGAAAGACTTTTAAATGCCTTTGGCAGCACACAGAGAGAGAGAGAGAGAGAGAGAGAGAGAGAGAGAGGAGAGACTTTGGGGATCTAGCGCGCTCACATGGTTGACACTGCGAATTCAACCACATCTACGCTAATGTTTTGTTGAACTCTCATAATTGCACGGCACAGGGAGGATTGTTTTGTGAGAAAATAGGCTTCGAGACATAAGTTGTCTGTGGTTAGACCGTCGTAAAAAAGAAAAAAAAGAAAGAGTGTCCGGCGTCCGGTGTGAATGTGCACGGTGCCTTGGCGTAAGTGAGCGTGGCATGCACATGTATGCCATTTGCACGTGCTAAGAGTGCTGTGACAGAGTATGAATTTGTGTGTGTGTGATCTACAAGGTGCAAAAGATGGCGGCAGTGTGCATCTGCACGTGATACTCAGGCCGAAGCCACAGCCTCATATGTGGCTCCTAACAGAAGAAAAAAAACAAAAAAAAACCTTCTGTCCACATGCACGGAATTCTGTGTATACGTGTGGTTGGCACGTGTGTGTGTGTGTGCGTGTCTATCTTTCTCGATGCGTGCATGCTATCCTGTAATGATAGCCTCCAGTCTCTAGCCTGGCAGCCGGGTTTTCTTTTCTCAACCTCCGGGTCTGTGCCAAATGCCGGTGCCCAGAAAGTATCGCTTGCAGCTGGGCTGCGGATCCAGTCTGCTTCCCCTATTCGCTCCCGAGACGCCCGACATCAGTCATTGATGCACCGAAGTGAACATACACATTCGGAATTCAAAAGAAATCAAGCGTGACTTCCAGATCTTTAGAACAGAAAGGGTGCTCCCAAAGTTGCATGCACCCAGCCGCTCACAGGTAAAATAGGATCATTATTTGTAATGTTGCATTTTGTTACCCAGATCAGAGGCTTAACTATCCATTTCAGATGGAACCATCAACTTGAACCACCGACCAGTGACCATCTGTTAATTGGCCAAAGCAAGAAAACTGTAGCGGCTCACCTTCAGGCATATATCTCCCTCTAGTGGTCACTTGGTGTATGTGGTGTGGGGATGATGTGGCGAGCAGCCACACTGACCTGGATCCTGGTGACTGGGTCAGAGTGGCTGCATACCTGTTGCTGGTTGGTTGGTCTAACGAGCAACAGATAAAACACCCATCCCCACACACACTCAGGATAGGAGCTCATGTCATGACACATGTCCATCTGCTACTGGGCTAATTCCACCTAGCCCATTTTATTTTTATTTTATTTATATTATTCTATTCACTAACTGCATTAAGTTTTAGGAATCAGTTAGTTTCAGTTAGTTAGTTGGGTAGAAATTAGGTTAGCTATTATGTCCAGTTTAGTCACTATAATGCATAATCTCATAATCAAGTATTTTACTGCATATATGTATGAAAGTATGTATATGTATTTGACAAATTAACCTCTTGAATCTTGAAACTGATGTTTAAAGCCCCGTCTTCTGTGTCTCTGTGCCGGAGGGCCCTGAAAACGCCACTTGGGTGGCGCGTGGTAGGCAAAACTGCCGCATGGTATTACAACCAAAAACTCAATCTTCCAGGCAAACGTTTCAATACATTACCTTTATTTTTCATTCTCTTGTATTAGACATGAAATATTCAGTACAATAATAACTTAAATATGACACTATACAAAAATGGATGGCGACAAGAAAAAATGCAAGTGAGTTGAGGTAAATGCTGCAGGGGTAAAGGTAAAGTTATAAGACAGCTTAAAATACTGATATAATACTGTTGTACTCATACGTATCACAGGTATCAAGTTTCATAGGTAATGAATGCTCTGAGAATAGAACACCTTAGGTTAGGTACTTACCTTAGGGTAAGTACACCTTAGGTACACCTTACACCTTGGGTACGTACACCTTCTCCCTACACCTTAGGTACTTTTATTATTACATTTCACTGCATATATGTATGGAAGTATGTATATGTATGTGACAAATAAAAAAAAAAAATCTTGAATCTACTGTGAGGCTTTCCACAGACTAAAAATGCTAATTCAATTATTGCATAGATCATTTCCTCAATTTACATATAACTGATCACTAAACAATACAGAAATATAAATAAATTAAGCATTTTCTTCCATAACAGACATGTTCAGGTGTACATCAATAAAGAGAAATATTACTTATTTTGAACTAGACAGCTCTTAAAGAGTGGGTGGACAACATATATTCATTGTTAGATATGATTTGGGATGATCTCGCTTACCTCTACACATAGGTCTACATGCAGATCAGCCACAACATTAAAACCACTACTGATAACTGCTAATATTGCGCAGCTACCCCTCATGCCGCCAAAACAGCTCTGACACATCAAACATGGACTCCACCAGGTGTCCTGTGGTATCTGGCACCAAGACGTTAGCAGCAGATCCTGCAATCGTGATGGCATGATTGTCGACCTCAGAGGGTTAAGTCCTGTAAGTTGTGAGGTGGGGCCTCCATGGATAGGGCTTGCTGTTCCAGCACATCCTACAGATGCTCAATCGGATCGAACCCTAACCACGACCATCCACATGATGTAGAAGAAAACATGATCCACCAGACCAGGCCGCCTTCTTACATTGCTCCAAAGTCCAGTTCTGATGCTTACATGGCCATTGTAGGTGCTTTCGGTGGTGGACAGGGGTCAGCATGGGCACTCTGACTGGTCTGTGGCTACACAGCTCCATACACAGCAAGCTGTGATGCACTGTGTGTTCTGACACCTTTCTATCATAGCAGCATTTACTTTTTCGGCAATTTGTGCTACAGTAGCTCTACTGTGGGATTGAACCAGACGGGCTGGACTTCGCTTCCCACTCTCATAAATGAGCCTTGGGGGCCCATGACCCTGTCGCCAGTTCACCAGTTGTCCTTCCTTGGACCACTTTTGGTAGGTACTAACCATTGGCGCCATGACCAGGTCCTGAGAAAGCTAGGCGAAGTGCTGGAGGTGTGTCGACAGGGTAACAAAGAACCACCATCAGCAGAGGACCACACCAGCTTTGTCTCAGAAGGAGGGGTAAGGAGAAACACTAGGCCAACAGAAAAACCAAGGTCCTTCTCCCCCGACCAGGAGTGGAACATGAGGGTTGACCTCGACAGGCAGCTCCGGTTCCCCACAGAGATCACAACCACATCTCTCCGACCAGACATAGTTGTGTGGTCAACCAAGGCAAGATCTGTGCACCTCATCGAGCTCACAGTACCACTGGAGGAGGGGATTGAGGCCGCCTTTGAACGGAAGAAGGCCAAGTACTCAGAGCTGGCTGCTGAGTGCTGGGAGGCTGGCTGGAAGGCTACCATCTACCCAGTGGAGGTTGGATGCAGAGGGTTTTTGGGGTTGTCAACCACACGCCTCTTGAGGGATGCAGGAGTGACCGGAGGGAGTCTAAAGAGGGCAACAAAGGACCTGGCAGAGGAGGCTGAGAAAGGGAGCTTTTGGCTCTGGCTGAGGAAGAAGGATAGGTGTTGAGGAAAGAAGGAAAGAACACCTAACCCCAGACAACAGCCGCAGGGGAGAACAACTATCAGCTGCAGGGGGTGACAGGGAGAAGTCCCTGTCAATGCTCCGCCACCAGGAGACGTTCCAGAATTAAAGGAGCGAAACGTTGGTGAATGGTGGTTTCTGGCTGATGACCCTGCAGCTGACCCATGGGCACTGGAGGAGGTGTGACAGGCAGCAATGCCCAGCAGGCGATAACATCTTCCTGTACATTTACTGAATACCGTTTTGGAGATGCTCTGACCCAGTGGTCTTGCCATCACAATTAGGTCCTTGTCAAAGTCGCTCAGATCCTTACGCTTGCCCATTTTTCCTGTTTCCAACACATCAACTTGAAGAACTGACTGTTCACTTGCTGCCTAATATATCCCACCCCATGACAGGTGCCATTGGAACAAGATGATCAACGTTACTGACTTCACCTGTCAGTGGTTTTAATGTTGTGGCTGATCAATGTATACCAATGATGATATATTGAAAGAATTAAACCCATTCAAACTACTTTGTAATTAACTGCTAATGCTACTTATCGCAGCCTGGCTATGATATAACATCATTACATGGCCAGGAATCAACCGATTTAATACACAACCTTCATGGTAGCTGCATATTTAAGTACTTCAAATAAAGTGCTAACTGCCTAAAAATACTGCCGTTGTCATTGGCCATTAAAAAATAATGACAGGGCTTGACATTAAGCTTTTTAAGCCACTTTCCCAAAAAGCAAGTGACTGATATCTTTTACTTGACCGATAGCCAAATTTACTTGTCCGAAATGGAAAATGTAGGCCTATTAAAAAAATAAATAAAACCAACAGAGATTTGGAAAATATTATAATTGATTAATGTACAAAACATATAATTAACAGGTAACGATTACAATAAATAAGATATATATACACACACAGTATAGTATATATACCGGTTGGCGATCATTTCTCTTTTCATTTTCTCCAATCATGGCTAACTCCATCACCAGGGGGCGAGAGAAAAATGGGGTGGGGGGAGTTACGTCACAGTCCACCAGTGAAATGCCAGCATGGACGAGGTGGAAAGAAATATTTATTTGTTTGGATTAAATAATTTATTCTCTGTTTAACATTTTTTTAACTATTATTATTATTGACGTTAACATTTAATTGGGATTAAAGATTATAAATGATCATCGTGAGCTTGGCTCAGCATCGGACGGAACTTTGAAATAATCGATCCTTTAAGCTTTCGGCAAGCAATACAGTATGAGGTACTTGAATAAACATTTATAAAAGAGTGTCAACATTTCATTGAAAATATTTAAACATTAAAAATATATATATTTTTAATAACAATGTCTTCTCTATTCAAACAACAGCTCCCTTTTAAAAGACTGTGTACACAGTCTGTGTACTTAGTGATTTGGAGGCCTCAGACAACACCTATTTGAGGTCCCTTCTCCACTTCGCTCAGTGGCGTAGCTTTTGTTTGAACATAGGGAGACACATTAAGCGAGGAGGTGGGGGGGTCTGGGGGTCCTCCCCCACGAAATCTGAGCATCAAACACTTCATTTCCTTCATTCTGGTGAATTGTGGTGCACCCATTTGTGCCTTTTCTGCATCAGTCTATGGTGAAAATGTCTTTAATATTTTACCCCGCTAAACACAATATTGGTGAGTAAACTATTTAGAGGTATAGATCTCTCCAGTGAATTCTAACTGAACCATTCAAATGCTCTGCGCTCCGTTAGAAGACAATGGAGCAAGACAAATATTGGGAATAAAACATTTGATTGAAAACAATAGGATAGGATTCATTTCATGACATGCCTTGCTTTCATTATAAATTGTGTCATTTGTTTTAGAGGACGTTAGTTGAGTCCAGTCACATTCAATCATTATTAATAATGTTATTTTTTTGTAGTGGAATAAATATAAACAAAATATTTCATACAATGTCATAGATAAAAGAAATGTCTGGGAGCTGTAAGAGTCGTCTCTTTTCACTGAGCAGGATCATCCGGCTCACTACAAAGAGACAAACCTTTCAACACACTGCACGTGCGTCTCTTCTCCTCCGCCGACCACGTCCGTGCCCGCCCTGTACATTCTTCTAATTCTACTCATCATATCACAGCCTCGTGTTCTGTTTAACATTATTATATTATCTTTGATATCACAATCCGGATCATATCCATAACGTTAACTACTCTTATGGATCGCTTACCAGCACTTCTCACAAGCTGCCGGTCTGTGTTCTGCCCTTTCAAGTGGACAAATCAAGCGGACAAGCTGCAAGCCCCCCCCATACTTGGTTACTTTGTACATAGTGAAATACATTTTTTAACAAAAAATGAATTATAATCACTCAAGTGAAAGATGCTTATAGTTGATGTGGTTATTTAATATTTGCATATTTTTATTTCATAAGCGTCCCGAGTGCTCATGTATTTTAACAAAATACAATCAAAATATATTATTGTTTTGTGTCTATTTAGATAAATAAACACTGTATAAATGTAGGCAAATTAATTTGTTGTCAAATGTTTATTGAAACTAAATAACAGGACTCACATGCACGCAGGCCAGTTGAATTACAGTTGCAGCAGTATGTTTGGAATGTTTTGATTTTTGGAGTATTATTATTAGTTTATGGATTATACGGCAAGTTGAAAACATTGGCTATTCATATGTAGATTCCTCGCAGATTCGATGATTTAGGGACAGTTTTGTTTGTATATATTCATTCATGTTGCGACCAGACAAATATTTCCGTCTCCCGAAAGAAAAAAAATTCCCGTGGGGTCCGGATAAATAAGGTTCTCCTGTAATAAATACTTGTATGATGAATTTTGTATCGAATAAGTGGTATAAAAAGATAAGTGGTTATTGAATGTAATTTTATGTAACATAATTAATCAAGTCTGTCTTTTTATGACCATTAAACACTCACTGGGTTCCAGCGCATAAGGCGGGTCAGAGGATCATCGGTGGACAGGAAGTCCTTCTCAGGCCTTTTCCCCGCTCCACGTCATTGGCTGACTGGGACCATTCACTTGGTTGGGTGGTGCAGCATCTAGCTACATCAGCTACATCGAAGCTCGCCCTCCTATTTCTTGTCCCCTAAGTCTGGAAGACAAACAATGAAGACATTTTTCTATCACCACATCCAAGAAAAGCTAGGAGGTACCATTTTCAAATATATGTTAACAATAATAACAAAAGCCAAACATTTATTTGTATGGCACGATTCATACAGGACATGCAACTCAAAGTGCATCCGCCCTGAGGGGGACCCAGACCCCCAGGTTGGGAAGCACTGGCCTAGGGTTAGACATATGCCTGTAGTTCTGATAGACTTCTTTTGGGTTCTCTCACCTTTGTTGGGGACAAACTTGAGCGAGTGGCTGAATATTCAGAAACGCGACGTTCCCTCCTCTGGTCCGTCGTTCACAAACTCATGGCCCAGTCCGTTGCCGCACTTTCCACACAGAACCTAAGCACACACCAGCGTTATGACCATTAATGCAAACTATTACGTTAAATGGCATAAATCAAAATAAGAGCTGGAAAATGGATGAACTATATGAACTAAAACTGAAAATATTGCCTCAATTATTTCTGGTTTCATTTATTTAAATGCTCAAAATATAATTGGATAGTCTGTAAATCCAGTGCCATGAGGTGAGAAAGCCATGTGTTGTGAAAATGTCTATTTTGTGCCAAAAATAATTTAATCTCAGGAAGAAGCATCTTGATTAAAATGTAAACTAAATGTATAAAAATAAGATTTAAATATTGCAATGAGTGATTTATGGATTTGATGATTAGTCTTTGATGAGCAAAGCACATTAAACAAGCTCCAACTTACTTGAATTTCAAATTAATTTAATGATTATAATTATTGAAATTGTAGTAATAATAAAACAATAAACAAACAAATAAATAAAATTATTATTATTATTATTATTATTATGGGTCCAGCCCGCAGGGCTATTGTTTTTGCTCGGATTTCTTTATTTTCAATCTTCTTAGCATTTGTCAGGCTAAAAGTGAAACACGGCAACCACAGTACGCACGGACATGGTTGCCGGGACGGGACATTTAAGGCATCTTGTTGTTCGAGTTTAATCAATATCAACGTACATTTGGAGCAGAAATCAGTGAAAAACGGAGAGAAATTTTATCGGAAGTAGAAGAACATTAGCACGTTTTGATTAACTTGAGGAGCGGGGCGCCTTGTGACATAACCTTCCAAAGTAATACAAGTCCGAGCTTCGTCTCTCGGAAATCATTTGCATCCAGCGACCTGCGCCTTGTGGATTGCAGAGCATTTGCTGCATGTAGACAGACAACCCGAGCCCATGCCGTGTTAATGGAAACTCGGAAAACTGTAACTGGTAACAGGATTCACAAAACCCTGAAAACTATAATCGGTCACAGAAGGAAATTTTGCACCGCAGGAAGTTCAAACAACATTTGGAGGAGCCGTCCCTTTCTCTTATGTCCGCAGTGCTGATCCAGGAATGATCCTAATTAGTGATGTAAGTGTATACCGTTTTAAGGTATACCACGGTATCAAGCAACCACAGTTCTGAACCGTAAGTCTTTTCCTCTAATACAGTGCCCACGGTATAAATTTATGTTGCAAAATTGAAGATGTAAACTTTAATTCACATAGTTTACGACACAGTGCTCCACGTTACGTTACTTGCATGCGCATGGGAGCAAGTGTAAACAAAGATGGCTGTACGCGGCACTTGGTTAAATTATTCATTGGATGGATTATTTCAACATTTGGCCATTTACTACCACGCTGTGGCAACATAAGGTGAGGTGAATCAAAGTTTACCCTACACAGGGAAAAGACGCCCGTTGTGCGTTCCCAACATTCATATTCGGGCCCGACGCTGCAAATTCTGTCGGCCATGACAAAATTGGGTCAAAATTGGGCTGAATTCCTGTAGTCTGATCCTGGCATTACGGAACTTGGTCTGGATCCCTAAATATAGCTGCAGGCCTCAATGCACAGGGTCCAGTTTAGTCGCAGAAATTGTACCAATTACACAAATTACAGTTTTCCGAGTTCTCGTGAAACGCAACGAAAATGCGATACGAATAATAATACGAAAAACGGTAGTCCACAAAAAATTTGTGACCATGTCAAGTCGAGTCCATTCGAATAGTAATTACTCACAGAAATACCACAACGTTTTTTGTATTCCATGGAAACAAAACTTATTGAAAATGTAATTCAAATGTAATTCACGGAAAAAAGTCACCACTTAAACAGGTAAGTTCGACTACTATTGTAAACCTCCGTAAATAGGCAAACCTGTGTAAATACGTCATGAATGACGCACACGAGACCCGACGTCACCTGCCGTCACTGAAACTGCACATGTACTTACACACAACAAGGTAAGTTATAACAATGACAAAGTTTGGTTTAAAGTTGAAAAAAATGGTTGTTTTAAAACGTCATGTATAAACAGTTTCCTACAGCTAAACTTCAGACACTTAAATGAAAAGGCAAAAGGGGTAACGTAGACAAATTCTAATTCTATTCATTTTTTCTTGACAAATTCTTCCATAGTAATTCTAATGTTAAAGTTGCATAAATGTTGTCTCCATTACAAAATAGACAAGTTATCTTTTAAACTGAATTTTCCAATTGTATATCATTAACAGAAAAAAGACAATGAATTAGTAATTACAACTAACATTTATTTATTATGTTTGTAAAATAACATGTATTTATTATTATTTTTAGGCAAAAAAATTATAAAGTTTGTTTTTGTTATTGTTCCAAATGCCGAAAAATTGTGGGCATGAAAGTGGGCATGAAAACCAAAACTTGTAACTCTTAATTCTTAAAACACCGTTCTTCAGGAATATTTAAACTGAACAGCAAAAGAGAAACATGGAGACGCAAGTCCATGTTGATAGGTCCAGATATAAGTCCACGATGTTTGGAAGTTTTGTAACTTGTGATGCATTCTACAGAAACCAAAAAACTGTAATACGTACCTAAAACGAATAAACAGGACCCTGTGTATTGCTGCCTGCAGCTATATTTATTATTATTATTATTATTTTTATTATTTTTATTATTATTATTATTATTGCTAAAAGAGATTACATAAAACAATGAATTAATTTCAACAATAGCTAAAACAGTAACACTAGAGAAAATACCACAACTCTTTGGTAACAACTACTGTATCAATTCTCAAACTTGAACTTATGGATGAGATAATTCTTCCTACACGCATAAGAAAATGATGGTGACATACGGTTAAAGTAATACTCTGTTACGAAATTACTCTTGTAAAAGTCAAAGTGCCACACTGTTATTTGTACTGCAACCAAAGTAAAATAAGTGATTAACAATCAAATTATTAATATGAGCTTCAAGTACAGGTTGTTGCCTTCAATTTGAGAGCACTTTTAAATAACAACCCTTTTCGAGCATAAACCCCCCTTTGAAAGGAACTAAAGGTAGTCGGAAAGATTGCTATGTTAGATATGTACTACTATGTTCAATTTAGGCACTATTTTTCTTTTATTTGGCTGAATATCCTTTGTATGGAGTGATTTTCTGAAGTCTCCAGTTCACTTCCAAGACCATAAAACAACCTCTTTGAATTTCCAATGGATCACAATGGGAATTCAGTTGTAAAATACTCAAATACACTATACAGTAGGACACATGGTTGGGATGGGTCAGGATCACCTTAAAGGCGGTGAGGTTCTCCATCAGCTTGGTGACGCTGTCCTCCTGCAGGGTCTCAGTGAAGGCGGGCCAGGGGGACGAGTGGGCGAACTTGGAGCGGCTGGAGAACAGAGGGTGGCTGCACTGGGAGCACACGTACACACCTGGAAAAGATCATTCCAGCACCAGTCCATGTGCTGCTGTGTTATTACCTTTCCTCCAGGGGTGGAAGGTACTATACTCCGCGTACATTTTCCCCACCTACTTAAGTCTACTACGTTTCTAACTCAATCATAGTACTTTATGAAAAATTTTAAAAAATATATCTGGATTTATATCAAAATCAGTTGTGGAATGCTCAAAAAACACCTGTTGGGAACATGTTTGGTGTAAAAGGAGCATCCCCGAAAGTCTCAGTCAGTCGTTCACAAGCAAGGATTGGAGGTGGTTCACCACTTTGTGAACAACTGCGTGAGCAAATAGTCCAACAGTTTAAGAACAACGTTTCTCAACGTACAATTGCAAGAAATTTAGGGATTTCATCATCTACAGTCCATTATATCACCAAAAGACTCTGAAAATCTAGAGAAATCTCTGCACGTAAGCAGCAAGGCCAAAAACCAACATTGAATGCCCGTGACCTTCTATCCCTCAGGCGGCACTGCATTAAAAACCGACATCATTCTGTAAAGGATATTACCACTTGGGCTCAGGAACACTTCGGAAAACCATTGTCAGTTTACACAGTCCGTCACTTCATCTACAAGTGCAAGTCAAAACTCTACCATGCAAAGCGAAAGCCATATGTCAACACCCAGGAACACTGCCGGCTTCTCTGGGCCCGAGCTCATCTGAGATGGACTGACGCAAAGTGGAAAAGTGTGCTGTGGTCTGACGAGTCCACATTTCAAATAGTTTATGGAAATCATGGACGTCCTGTCCTCCGGGCCAAAGAGGAAAAGGACCATCCAGATTGTCAGCGCAAAGTTCAAAAGCCAGCATCTGTGATGGTATGTGGTGTGTTAGTGCCCAGGGCATGGCTAACTTGCACATCTGTGAAGGCACCATTAATGCTGAAAGGTACATACAGGTTTTGGAGCAACATATGCTGCCACGCAAGCAACGTCTTTTTCAGGGAGGTCCCTGCTTATTTCAGCAAGACAATGCCAAGCCACATTCTGCATGTGTTACAGCAGCGTGGCTTCGTAGTAAAAGAGTGTGGGTCAGTCCAGACCTGTCTCCCACTGAAAATGTGTGGCGCATTATGAAGCGAAAATACGACAACGTAGACCCTGGACTGTTGTGCAACTGAAGTCGTACATCAAGCAAGAATGGGGAAAAAATTCCACCTGCAAAGCTTCAACAATCAGTGTCCTCCGTTCCCAAACGGTAATTGAGTGTTGTTAAAAGAAAATGTGATGTAACACAGTGGTAAACATGCCCCTGTCCCAGCTTTTTTGGAACGTGTTGCAGGCATCAAATTCAAAAGGAGGGAATATTTGCAAAAAAAACCCCAATAAAGTTTATCAGTTTGAACATCAAATATCTTGTCTTTGTAGTGAATTCAAATGCATATAGGTTGAAAAGGATTTGCAAATCATTGTATTGTTTTTATTTACCTTTTACACAACGTCCCAACTTCATTGGAATTGGCGTTTGTACTTTTATTCAACCAGAAATGTCAAAGGGGAACTCTGACTTTTGCTGGATTCATTTTGTGTCAGGGAATTTGTTTTATACCTAGTACCTTTACCAAGTAAAACGCCTTCCACTGGTTGCCTCTACACATACGGTGCTGGGTTATTACACAATATAAATATAATATAATAATACATCATGTGTTTTTTTATATCACAAAATATTAAATTATTATTATTTATTATTATTTATTATTATTTATTCATATTATTTCCCCCTCACGGCTTTATATTATTATATTCCATTTATGATGCTGATTTC